>NC_083335.1:77777209-78077209 GCF_963455315.2 Globicephala melas
GAAGGAAAAACAATGGAAGGTAAAGACCTAAAATATCAAACCCAAAACATTTAAGAAAATGGTATTAGGAACACATATATCAATAATTATCTTAAATATGAATGGATTAAAGGCTCCAACAAAAAGACATAGACTGGCTGAATGGATACAAGAAGAAGACCCATATATGTGCTGTCTACAAGACCCACTTCATACCTAGTGACACATAGAGTCTGAAATTGAAGAGTTGGAAAAAGATATTCTGGGCAAATG
The DNA here is from genome assembly GCF_963455315.2 of Globicephala melas. NCBI lineage: Eukaryota > Metazoa > Chordata > Mammalia > Artiodactyla > Delphinidae > Globicephala > Globicephala melas. The sequence continues at coordinate 77,777,462 of NC_083335.1, forward strand.
GAAATCAAAAGAAAGCTGGAGTCGTAAATCTAATATCAGAAAAAATAGACTTCAAAATAAAGACTACTACAAGAGACAAAGAAGGACACTACATAATGATCAAGGGATCAATCTAAGAAGGAGATATAACAATTGTAAATATTTATGCAACCACCATAAGAGCACCACAATACATAAGGCAAATGCTAACAGCCATACAAGGGGAAATCAATCATAACACAAAAATAGTTAGGAATTTTAACACTCCAATTTCACCAATGGACAGATCATCCAAAATGAAAATAAATAAGGAAACACAAGTTTTAAATGACTTACTTGGTATTTATAGGACATTCCATCCAAAAACAACAGAATACACTATTTTCTCAAGCACTCGTGGAACATTCTCCAGGATAGATCATATCTTGGGTCACAAATCAAGCCTTGGTAAATTTAAGAAAATTGAAATCGTATCAAGTATCTTTTCTGACCACAAAGCTATCAGACTCCATATTAATTACAGGAAAATATCTGTAAAAAATACAAACATCAAACAACTCTATGCCAATAAAATGGACAGCCTGGAAGAAATGGACAAATTCTTAGAAATGCACAACCTGCCAAGACTGAATTAGGAAGAAATAGAAAATATGAACAGACCAATCACAAGCACTGAAATTGAAACTGTGATTAAAAATCTTCCAACAAACAAAAGCCCAGGACCGATGGCTTCACAGGCGAATTCTATCAAACATTTAGAGAAGAGCTAACACCTATCCTTCTCAAACTCTTCCAAAACATAGCAGAGGGAAGAGCACTCCCAAACTCATTCTACAAGGCCACCATCACCCTGATACCAAAACCAAGCAAAGATGTCACAAAGAATGAAAACTACAGGCCAATATCACTGATGAACATAGATGTAAAAGTCCTCAAAAAATACTAGCAAACAGAATCCAACAGCACATTAAAATGATTATACACCATGATCAAGTGAGGTTTATCCCATGTATGCAAGGATTCTTCGATATACACAATTCAATCAATGTGATACACCATATTAACAAATTGAAGAATAAAAGCCATATGATCTTCTCAATAGATGCAGAAAAACTTTCAACAAAATTCAACACCCATTTACAATAAACACCATCCAGATAGTAGGTGTAGAGAGAAGATATCTAAATATAATAAAGGCCATATATGACAAACCCACAGCCAATATCATTCTCAATGGTGAAAAACTGAAACCATTTCCACTAAGATCAGGAAAAAGACAAGGATGCCCACTCTCACCACTATTATTCATCATAGTTTTGGAACTTTTGCCACAACAATCATAGAAGAAAAAGAAATAAAATGAGTCCAGATCAGAACAGAAGAAGTAAAGCTGTCACTGCTTTCAAATGACATGATACTATACATAGAGAATCCCAAAGATACTACCAGAAAACTCATAGAGCTAATCAATGAATTTGGTAAAGTAGCAAGATACAAAATTAATGCACAGAAACCTCTTGCATTCCTATACACTAATGATGGAAAATTGGAACAGAATTTAAGGCACAACTCCCATTTACCATTGCAACTAAAAGAATAGAATACCTAGGAAAAAACCTACCTAAAGAGACAAAAGACCTGTATATAGAAAACTATAAGACACTGATGAAAGAAAGTGAATATGATACAAACAGATGGAGAGACATATTGTATTCTTGTATAGGAAGCATGAACATTGTGAAAAATGACTCTACTACCAAAAGCAATCTACAGATTCAATGCAATCCTTATTAAACTACCAATGACATTTTTCAGAGAACTAGAACAAAAATTTCACAATTTGTATGGAAACACGAAAGACCCAAAAGAGCAAAAGCAATGTTGAGAAAGAAAAACGGAGCTGGAGGAATCAGATTCCCTGACTTCAAAATATACTACAAAGCTACAGTAATCAAGAGAGTATGGCACTGGCACAAAAACAGAAATATAGGTAAATGGAAGAGTATAGAAAGCCCAGAGATAAACACATGCATATATGGTCACCTTATTTTTGGTAAAGGAGGCAAGAATATACAATGGAGAAAAGACAGCCTCTTCAGTAAGTGGGCTTGGAAAACTGGACACCTACATGGAAAAGAATGAAATTATAACACTCCCTTACACCATACACAAAAATAAATTCAAAATGGATTAAAGACCTAAATGTAATGCCAGGCAGTATAAAACTCTTAGAGGAAAACATAGGCAGAACACTCTATGACATAAATCACAGCAAGATTCTTTTTGACCCACCTCCTAGAGAACTTGAAATAAAGACAAAAAAACCCAAATGGGACTATAATGAAACTTAAAAACTTTTGCACAGCAAAGGAAACCATAAAAAAGATGAAATGACAGTACTCAGAATGGGAAAAATATATTTGCAAATGAAGCAAATGACAAAAGATTAATCTCCAAAATTTACAAGCAGCACATGCAGATCAATATCAAAAAAACAAACAACCCAATCCAGAAATGGGCAGAAGACCTAAATAGACATTTCTCCAAAGAAGATATGCAGATTGCCAGCAAACACATGATAGGATGCTCAGCATCACTTATCATCAGGGAAATGCAAATCAGATCTACAATGAGCTCCTCTAGGAAGATAGTGGAAGAGTAAGACACAGAGATCAACTTCCTCCCAACAGATACATCAGAAATACATCTACACGTGGAACTGCTCCTATAGAATACACACTGAAGGCTGGCAGAAGATCTCAGACCTCCCAATAGGCAGGAAACCCCGCAAATACCAGGGTAAGGCAAAAGAAAAAACAGAGACAAAAGGATAGGGACGGGACCTGCACCAGTGGGATGGAGCTGTGAAGGAAGAAACGTTTCTACACACTAGGAAGCCCCGTCGTGGGCAGAGACTGCGGGTGATGCAGGGGGGAAGCTTCTGAGCCATGGAGGAGAGCACAGCAACAGGGATGCGGAGGGCAAAGCGGAAAGACTCCCGCACAGAGGATCGGTGCCGACCAGCACTTACCAGCAGGAGAAGCTTGTCTGCCCACCAGCCGGGGCGGGCCGGGACTGGGAGCTGAGGCTCAGGCTTTGGTCGGATCCGCAGGGAGAGGACTGGCAGCGTGAACACAGTGTGAAAGGGGTAGTGCACCACACCTAGCCGGGAGGGAGTCGGGGAAAAAAGTCTGGACCTGTCAAAGAGGCAAGAGACTTTTTCTTCCCTCTGTTTCCTGGCCCACGAGGAGAGGAGATTAAGAGTGCTGCTTAAAGGAGCTACAAAGACGGGTGCAAGCAGCCGCTAACAGTGTGGACCCCAGAGACAGGCATGAGACGCTAAGGCTGCTGCTGCCGCCACCAAGAAGCCTATGTGTGAGCACAGGTCACTATCCACAACACCCCTCCCGGGAGCCTGTGCAGCCAGCCACTGCCAGGGTCCCGTGATCCAGAGACAACTTTACCGGGAGAAACCACGGCACGCCTCCGGGTGGTGCAACGTCATGCCGGCCTCTGCCGCCACAGGCTTGCCCCGCACTCCATGCCCCTCCCTCCCTCCTGCCTGAGTGAGCCAGAGACCCCAAATCAGCTCCTCTTTTAACCCTGTCCTGTCTGAGCGAAAAACAGACGCCCTCTGGCGACCTACACGCATAGGTGGGGACAAATCCAAAGCTGAACCCCTGGAGCTGTGCGAACAAAGAAAAGAAAGGGAAATTTCTCCCAACAGCCTCAGGAGCAGCAGATTAAATCTCCACAATCAACTTGATGTACCCTGCATCTGTGGAATACCTGACTAGACAAAAAATCATCCCAAATTGAGGAGGTGGACTTTGAGAGCAAAGTATATTATTTTTTCCTCTTTTCCTCTTTTTGTGAGTGTGTACATGTATGCTTCTGTATAAGATGTTCTCTGTATAGCTTTGCTTTCACCATTTGGCCTAGGGTTCTGTCCCTCTGTTTTCTTTTTTTTTTTACTTATTAAAATTTTTTTCTTAATAATTATTTTTATTTCTTATTTTAATAACTATATTTTATTTAATTTTATCCTCTTCCTTTCTTTCTTTCTACTTCTTCTCCCCTTTATTCTGATCCATGTGGATGAAAGGCTCTTGGTGCTCCAGACAAGAGTCAGTGCTGTGCCTCTGAGGTACGAGAGCCGACTTCAAGTCACTGGTGCACAAGAGACCCCCCAGCTCCACGTAATATCAAATGGCAAAAAACTCCCAGAGATCTCCATCTCAATACAAAGACCCAGTTTCACTCAACGACCAGAAAGCTACAGTGCTGGACAACCTATGCCAAACAAGTAGCAAGACAGGAACACAACACCAACCATTAGCAGAGACACTACCTAAAATTATAATAAGGCCACAGACACCCCAAAACACACCACCAGACATGTAACTGACCACCAGAAAGACAAGATCCAACCTCATCCACCAGAACAGAGGCACTAGACCCCACCATCAGGAAGCCTATACAACACACTGAACCAACCTTAGGAACTGGGAAGAGACATCAAAAACAACGGGAACTACAAAGCTGCAGACTGCAAAAAGGAGACCCCAAACACAGTAAGATAAGCAAAATGAGAAGACAGAAAAACACACAGCAGATGAAGGAGCAAGATAAAAACTTACCAGACCTAACAAGAGGAAATAGTCAGACTACCTGAAAAAGAATTCAGAAAAAAGATAGTAAAGATGATCCAAAATCTTGGAAATAGAATAGAGAAAATGCAAGAAACATTTAAAAAGTCCCTAGAAGAACTAAAGAGGAAAGAAGCAACAATGAACAACACAATAAATGAAATTAAAAATACTCTAGAAAGGATCAATAGCAGAATAACAGAGGCAGAAGAACAGATGAGTGACCTGGAAGATAAAATTGTGGAAAAAACTACTGCAGATCAGAATAAAGAAAAAAGAACAAAAAGAACTGAGAACAGTCTCAGAGACCTCTGGGACAACATTAAACACACCAGCATTCCAATTATAGGGATCCCAAAGAAGAAGAGAAAAAGAAAGGGACTGAGAAAATATTTGAAGAGATAATAGTTGAAAACTTCCCTAATATGGGAAAGGAAACAGTAAATCAAGTCCAGGAAGCACAGAGAGTCCCATACAGGATATATCCAAGGAGAAACATGCCAAGCCAAGTATTAATCAAACTCTCAAAAATTAAATACAAAATTAATATATTAAGAGCAGCAAGGGAAAAACAACAAATAAAACACAACAGAATCCCCATAAGGATTCAGCTGATCTTTCAGCAGAAATTCTGCAAGCCAGACGGGAGTTGTAGGACATATTTAAAGGAATAAAGGAGAAAATCCTACAACCAAGATTACTCTACCCAGCAAGGATCTCATTCAGATTTGATGGAGAAATTAAAACGTTTACAGACAAACAAAAGCTGACAGAGATCAGAACCTCCAAGCCAGCATTACAACAAATGCTAAAGGAACTTATCTAGGCAAGAAACACAACAGAAGGAAAAGACCTACAAAAGCAATCCCAAAACAATTTAAAAAATGGGAATAGGAACATACATATCGATAATTACCCGAAATGTAAATGGATTAAATGCTCCCACCAAAAGACACAGACTGGCTGAAGGGATACAAAGGTAACACACATATATATGCTGTCTACAAGAGACCCACTTCAGACCTAGGGACACATACAGACTGAAAGTTAGAGGGTGGAAAACGATACTCCATGCAAATGGAAATCTAAATAAAGCTGGGGTAGCAATTCTCATGTAAGACAAAATACACTGAAAATAAAGACTATTACAAGAGAAAAAAAAAGGACACTACATAATGATCAAGGGATCACTCCAAAATGAAGATATAACAATTGTAAATATTTATGCACCCAACATAGGAGCACCTCAATACATAAGGCAAATACGAACAACCATAAAAGGGGAAATCGACAGTAACACATTCATAGTAGGGGACTTTAACACCCCACTTTCACCAATGCACAGATCATCCAAAATGAAAATAAATAAGGAAACACAAGCTTTAAATGATACATTAAACAAGATGGACTTAATTGATATTTATAGGACATTCCATCCAAAAACAACAGAATACACATTTTTCTCAAGTGCTCATGGAACATTTTCCTGGATAGATCATAGCTTGGGTCACAAATCAAGCCTTAGTAAATTTAAGAAAATTGAAATCTTTTCAAGTATCTTTTCTGACCACAACACTATGTGACTAGATATCAATTACAGGAAAAGATCTGTAAAAAATAAAAAAAAATGGAAGCTAAACAATACACGACATAATAAGCAAGTGATAACTGCAGAAATCAAAGAGGAAATCAAAAAAGTACCTAGCAGCAAATGGCAATGGATCCACAACGACCCAAAACCTATGGGATGCAGCAAAATCAATTCTAAGAGAGAAGTTTATAGCAATACCATCCTACCTTAAGAAAGAGGAAACATCTCATGGAAACAACCTAAGTGCCCATCATTGGATGAATGGATAAAGAAGATGTGGCACATATATACAGTGGAATATTACTCAACCATAAAAAGAAACGAAATTGAGCTATTTGTAATGAAGTGGATAGACCTAGAGTCTGTCATACAAAGTGAAGTAAGTCAGAAAGAGAAAGACAAATACCGTATGCTAACAGATATATATATATATATATATATATATATATATATATATATATGGAATTTAAGAAAAAAAATGTCATGAAGAACCTAGGGGTAAGAGAGGAATAAAGAAACAGACCTACTGGAGAATGGACTTGAGGATATGGGGAAGGGGAAGGGTGAGCTGTGACAGAGCGAGAGAGAGGCATGGACATATATACACTAACAAATGTAAGGTAGATAGCTAGTGGGAAGCAGCTGCATGGCACAGGGAGATCAGCTTGGTGCTTTGTGACCGCCTGCTGGGGTGGGATAGGGAGGGTGGGAGGGAGGGAGATGCAAGAGAAAAGAGATATGGGAACATATATATATGTATAACTGATTCACTTTGTTATAAAGCAGAAACTAACACACAATTGTAAAGCAATTATACCCCAATAAAGATGTTAAAAAAAAAGAAAGAGGAAGCATCTCAAATAAAAAACCTAACCTTGCACCTAAAGTAATTAGAGAAAGAAGAACCAAAAAAACCCCAAAGTTGCCAGAAGGAAAGAAATCATAAAGATAAGATCACAAACAAATGAAAAACAAATGAAGGAAATGATAACAAAGATCAATAAAACTGAAAGCTTCTTCTTTCAGAAGATAAACAAAATTGATAAACCATTAGCTAGACTCACTAAGAAGAAAAGGGAGAAGACACAAATCAATAAAATTAGAAATGAAAAAGGAGAAGAAACAGGTGACACTGCAGAAATACAAAGGGTCATGGGAGATTACTACAAGCAACTCTATGCCAAAAAAAAGGACAACCTGGAAGAAATGGATAAATTCCTAGAAATGCACAACCTGCCAAGGAAGAAAGGGAAAATATGAACAGGGCTTCCCTGGTGGCGCAGTGGTTGAGAGTCTGCCTGCCGATGTCGGGGACATGGGTTCGTGCCCCGGTCTGGGAAGATGCCACACGCCACGGAGCAGCTGGGCCCGTGAGCCATGGCTGCTAAGTCTGTGCATCCAGAGCCAGCGCTCCACAACGGGAGAGGCCACAAAGGTGAGAGGCCCGCATATCACAAAAAAAAAAAAAGAAAAGAAAATGTGAACAGACCAATCACAAGCACTGAAATTGAAACTGTGATTGAAAATCTTCCAACAAACAAAAGCCCAGGACCAGATGGCTTCACAGGTGAATTCTATCAAACATTTAGAGAAGACCTAACACCTATCCTTCTCAAACTCTTCCAAAATATAGCAGAGGGAGGAACACACCCAAACACATTCTACTAGGCCACCATCACCCTGATATGAAAACCAGACAAATAAGTCAAAAAGAAAGAAATCTCCAGGCCAATATCACTGAAGAACATGAACGTAAATATCCTCAACAAAATACTAGCAAACAGAATCCAACAGCACATTAAAAGTATCATGCACCATGATCAAGTGGGGTTTACTCCAAGAATGCAAGGATACTTCAATATGCACAAATCAATCAATGTGATACACCATATTAACAAGTGGAAATAGGAAAACCATATGATCATCTCAATAGATGCAGAGAAATCTTTTGACAAATGTCAACACCCATTTATGATAAAATCCCTGCAGAAAGTAGGCATAGAGGGAACATTCCTCAACATAAAAAAGGCCACATATGACAAACCCACAGCCAACATGGTCCTCAATGGTGAAAAACTGAAGCTTTTCCACTAAGATCAGGAACAAGACAAGGTTGCCCACTCTCACCACTTTCATTCAACATAGTTTTGGAACTTTTAGCCACAGCAGTCAGAGAAGAAGAAGAAATAAAAGGAATCCAAATTGGAAAATAAGAAGTAAAGCTGTCACTGTATGAAGGTGACATGATAATATACATAGGGAATCCTAAAGATGCTACCAGAAAACTACTAGAGCTAATCAATGAATTTGGTAAAGTAGCAGAATACAAAATTAATGCACAGAAATCTCTGGCATTCCTATACACTAATGATGAAAAATCTGAAAGTGAAATCAAGAAAACACTTCCATTTACCATTGCAACAAAAAGAATATAATACCTAGGAATAAACCTACCAAAGGAGGAAAAAGAACTGTATGAAGAAAATTATAAGACACTGATGAAAGAAATTAAAGATGATACAAATAGTTGGAGAAATATACCATGTTCTTTGACTGGAAGAGTCAACAGTGTGAAAATGACTCTACCAGCCAAAGCAATCTACAGATTCGATGGAATCCCTATCAAACTACCACTGGCATTTTTCACAGAACTAGAACAAAATATTTCATAATTGGTATGGAAACACAAAAGAGTCCGAATAGTGAAAGCAATCTTGAGAATGAAAAATGGAGGTGGAGGAATCAGGCTCCCTGACTTCAGACTCTACTATAAAGCTACAGTAATCAAGACAGTATGGTACTGGCACAAAAACAGGAATATAGATCAATGGAACAGGATAGAAAGCCCAGAGATAAACCCATGCACAGATGGTCACCTTATCTTTGATAATGGAGGCAAGAATATACAGTGGAGAAAGGACAGCCTCTTCAATAAGTAGTGCTGGGAAAACTGGACAGGTACATGTAAAAGTATGAGATTAGATCACTCCCTAACACCATACACAAAAATAAGCTCAAAATGGATTAAAGACCTAAATGTAAGGCCAGAAACTATCAAACTCTTAGAGGAAAATGTAGGCAGAGACTCTATAACATAAATCACAGCAAGATCCTTTTTGACTCACCTCCTAGAGAAATATAAATAAAAACAAAAATAAACAAATGGGACCTAATGAAACTTCAATTCTTTTGCACAGCAAAGGAAACCATAAACAAGACCAAATGACAACCCTCAGAATGCGAGAAAATATTTGTAAATGAAGCAACTGATAATAGATTAATCTCCAAAGTTTACAAGCAGCTCATGCAACTTAATAACAAAGAAATAAACAAACCAATCCAAAATTGGGCAGAAGTCCTAGATAGACATTCCCCCAAAGAATATATACAGATATCCAACAAACACATGAAAGAATGCTCAACATTATTAATCATGAGAGAAATGCAAATCAAAACTACAATGAGATATCTTCTCACACCGGTCAGAATAGCCATCATCAAAATATCTAGAAACAATAAATGCTGGAGAGGGTGTGGAGAAAAGGGAACACTTTTGCTCTGCTGGTGGGAATGTAAATTGATAAAGTCAGTATGGAGAACAGTATAGAGGTTCCTTAAGAAACTACAAATAGAACTGCCATATGACTCAGCAATCCCACTACTGGGCATATACCCTGAGAAAACCATAATTCAAAGAGTGTCATGTACCAAACTGTTCCTTGAAGCTCTATTTACAATAGTTATGAGATGGAAGCCACCTACATGTCCATGAGCAGATGAATGTCTAAAGAAGATGTGGGGCTTCCCTAGTGGCGCAGTGGTTGAGAGTCCACTTGCCGATGCAGGGGACACGGGTTCGTGCCCCGGTCCGGGAAGATCCCACATGCCGCGGAGCAGCTAGGCCCGTGAGCCATAGGCCCGCATACCACAAAAAAAAAAAAAAAAAGAAGATGTGGCACATATATACAATGGAATATTACTCAGCCATAAAAAGAAATGAAATTGAGTTATTTGTAGTGAGGTGGATAGACCTCAAATCTGTCATACGGAATGAAGTAAGTAAGAAAGAGAAAAAAAAAAATACCGTATGCTAACACATATAAACGGAATTTAAGGGAAAAAATGGTCATGAAGAACCGAGGGGTAAGACGGGAATAAAGAAACAGACCTACTAGAGAATGGACTTGAGGATATGGGGAGGGGGAAGGTGAGCTGTGACAGGGCGAGAGAGAGGCATGGACATATATACACTAACAAACGTAAAATAGATAGCTAGTGGGAAGAAGCCGCATAGCACACGGAGATCAGCTTTGTGCTTTGTGACCACCTAGAGGGGTGGGATAGGGAAGGTGGGAGGGAGGGAAACGCAAGAGGGAAGAGATATGGGAACATATGTATATGTATAACTGATTCACTTTGTTATAAACCAGAAACTAACACACAATTGTAAAGCAATTATACTCCAATAAAGATGTTAGAAAAAAAGAAAGCTACAATGAGTTATCAATTCACACCGGATATAATGGTCATTATAAAAAAATCTAGAAACAATGCATGCTGGAGAGCGTGTAGAGAAAAGGGAACTCTCATACACTGTTGGTGGGAATGTAAATTGATACAGCCACTATAGAGAACAGTAGGGAGGTTTCTTCAAAAACTAAAAATAGAACTACCATACGACCCAGCAATCCCACTCCTGTTCTTATACCATGAGAAAACCATAATTCTGAAAGAGTCATGTACCGCAAAGTACATTGCAGCTCTAATTACAATAGCCAGGACTTGGGGGCGATTGAAGTGTCCATCAAAAGATGAATGGATAAAGAAGATGTAGCACATAATACAATGGAATACTATTCAGCCATTACAAAAATGACATTGAGTTATTTGTAATGCTTTGGATGGTCCTAGAATCTGTCATACAGAGTGAATTAAATCAGAAAGAGAAGAAATACCATATGGCAACATATATATATATGAAATTATATGTATATATAGTTCTGAATAACCTAGGCAGCAGGACAGGAATAAAGACCCAGATGTAGATAATGGACTTGAGGACACAGGGATGGGAAGGTAGCTGGGGTGAATTGAGGGAGTGGCATGGACGTATATATACTACCAAATGTAAAGTAGATAGCTAATGGGAAGCAGCTGTATGGCACAGGGAGATTAGCTTTGTGCTTTGTGTCCACCTAGAGGGGTGGCATTAGGAAAGTGGGAGGGAGCTGCAAGAAGGAGGATATATGTATATATATATAGCTGATTCACTTTGTTATAAAGGAGAAAGTAACACAGCATTGTAAAGCAGTTATACTCCAATAAAGATGTTTAAAAAAAATGCAAGGCGAGAGTTGAGGAACATGGTGGAAGAGTAAGACGCGGAGGTCACCTTCCTCCCCACAGATACATCAGAAATACATCTGCACGTGGAACTGCTCCTATAGAACACCCACTGAACGCTGGCAGAAGGCCTCAGACATCCCAAAAGGCAAGAAACTCCCCACGTACCTGAGTAGGGCAAAAGAAAAATGAAAAAAACAGAGACAAAAGAATAGGGATGGGACCTGCACCACTGGGAGGGAGCTGTGAAAGAGGAAAAGTTTCCCCACACTAGGAAGCCCCTTCACAGCTGGAGACTGCAGGAGGCGGAGTGGGGAAGGTTCGGAGCCACGGAGGATAGGGCAGCATCAGGGGTGCGGAGGGCAAAGTGGAGAGATTCCCGCACAGAGGATCTGTGCCCACCAGAACTCACCTGCCTGAGAGACTTGTCTGCTCACCCGCTGGGGCAGAAGGGGGCTGGGACCTGAGGCTCTGGCTTCGGTCAGATCGCAGGGAGAGGACTGGGGTTGGCGGCGTGAACACAGCCTGAAGGGGTTAGTGCACCACGGCGAGCCATGAGGGAGTCCAGAAAAAAGTCTGGACCTGCCGAAGAGGCAAGAGACTTTTTCTTCCCTCTTTGTATCCTGGTGCACGAGGAGAAGGGATTAAGAGCGCTGCCTAAAGGAGGCACGAGCCGCAGCTAACAGCATGGACCGCAGAGATGGGCATGAGAGGCTAAGCCTGCTGCTGCTGTCACAAGAAGCCTGTGTGCATGCACAGATGACTAGCCTGTGAAACCCGCCACTGCCAGGGTCCTGTGATCCAGGGACAACTTCCCCGAGAGAACGCATGGCGCGCCAGAGGTTGGTACAATTTCAAGCTGGCCTCTGCTGCCGCAGGCTCGTCCAGCATCCGTATCTCTCCCACCCATGGCGTGAGCGAGCCAGAGCCCCCGAATCAGCTGCTCCTTTAACGCTGTCATGCTTGAGTGAAGAGCAGATGCCCTCAGGCAACCTACAGGCAGAGGGGGGGCCGAAACCAAAGCTGAACCCCAGGAGATGTGTGAACAAAGAAGAAAAAGGAGAAGTCTCTCCCCGCAGCCTCAAGAGCAGCAGATTAAAACTCCACAATTAACTTGTACCCTGCATCGGTGGAATACCTGAAAAGGCAAAGAATCATCCCAAATTGAGGAGGTGGATTTTGGGAGCAAGATATATTATTTTTTCCCCTTTTCCTCTTTTTGTGAGTGTGTATGTGTATGCTTCTGTGTGAGATTTTGTCTGTAAAGTTTTCATTTAGCATTTGGCCTACGGTTGTGTCCATCCGTTTTTTTCTTTTTTTATTTTACTTTTAAAAATATATTTTTCTTAATAATTATTTTTTATTTTATATTTTAATAGCTTTTTAAATTTTTATATTCTTTCTTTCTTCCTTTCTATATTTTTATCACTTTTACTCTGAGCCGTGTGAATGAAACGCTATTGGTGCTCCAGCCAGGAGTCAGTGCTGTGCCTCTGAGGTGGGAGAGCCAAATTCAGGACACTAGTCCACAAGAGACCTCCCAGCTCCACGTAATATCAAACAGTGAAAATCTCCCAGAGATCTCCATCTCAACACCAACAACCAGCTTCACTCAATGACCAGCAACTTACAGTGCTGGACACCCTATGCCATACAACTAGCAAGACAGGAACACAACTCCACCCATTATTAGAGAGGCTGTGTAAAATCATAATAAAGCCACAGACACCACAAAATACACCACCAGACGTGGACCTGCCCACCAGAAAGACAAGATCCAACTTCATCCACCAGAACACAGGCACTAGTCCCCTCTACCAGGAAGCCTACAGAAAACAATGAACAAAACTTAGCCACTGGGGACAGAAACCAAAAACAACGGGAATTACGAAGCTGCAGCCTGCAAAAAAGAGACCGCAAACACAGTAAGTTAAGCAAAATGAGAAGACAGAAACACACACAGCAGATGAAGGAGCAAGGTAAAAACTCACAGGACCTAACAAGAGGAAATAGGCAGTCAACCTGAAAAAGAATTCAGAATAATGATAGTAAATATTTTCCAAAATTTTGGAAATAGAATAGAGGAAATGCAAGAAACATTTAACAAGGACCTAGAAGAACTAAAGAGGAAACAAGCAACGATGAGCAGCACATTAAGTGAAAGTAAAAATACTCTAGAAGGGATCAATGGCAGAATAACTGAGGCAGAACAATTGATAAGTAACCTGGAAGATAAAAGAGTGGAAATAACTGCTGCAGAGCAGAATAAAGAGAAAAGAATGAAAAGAACAGAGGACAGTCTCAGAGACCTCTGGGACAACATTAACCACACTAACATTCAAATTATAGCGGTTCCAGAAGAAGAAGAGAAAAAGAAAGGGACTGAGAAAATATTTGAAGAGATTATAGTTGAAAACTTCCCTAATATGGGAAAGGAAATAGTTAATCAAGCACAGAGAGTCACATACAGGGTAATCCCAAGGAGAAACACGCCAAGACTCATTTTAATCAAACTCTCGAAAATTAAATACAAAGAAAACACATTAAGAGCAGCATGGAAAAAACAACAAATAACACACAAGGGAATCCCCAAATGGTTAACAGCTAATCTTTCAGCAGACACTCTACAAGCCAGAAGGGAGTGGCAGGACATATTTAGAGGTATGAAGGAGAAAATCCTACAACCAAGATTACTCCATCCAGCAAGGATCTCATTCAGATTTGATGGAGAAAGTAAAAACTTATAGACAAGCAAAAGCTGAGAGAGTTCAGCACCACCAAACCAGCTTTACAACAAATGCTAAAGGAACTTATCTAGGCAAGAAACACAACAGAAGGAAAAGACCTACAATAACAAACCCCAAATAATTAAGAAAATGAGAATAGGAACATACATATTGATAATTACCTTAAATTTACTTATTTATTTTTTTTAATTACCTTAAATTTAAACGGATTAAATTCTCCCACCAAAAGACACAGACTGGCTGAATGGATACAAAAACAAGACCCATATATATGCTGTCTACAAGAGACACACTTCATACCTAGGGACACATACAGACTGAAAGTGAGGGGATGGAAAAAGATATTCCATGCAAATGGAAATCAAAAGAAAGCTGGAGTAGCAATTCGCATATCAGACAAAATAGCCTTTAAAATAAAGACTATTAGAAGAGACAAAGAAGGACACTACATAATGATCAAGGGATCGATCCAAGAAGGAGATATAACAATTGTAAATATTTATGCACCCAACATAGGAGCACCAAAATACATAAGGCAAATACTAACAGCCATAAAAGGGGAAATCGAAAGTAACACAATCATAGTAGGGGTATTTAACACCCCACTTTTACCAATGGACAGATCATCCAAAATGATAATAAATAAGTAAACACAAGCTTTAAATGATACATTAAACAAGATGGACTTAATTGATATTTATAGGACATTGCATCCAAAAACAACAGAATACACACTTTTCTCAAGTGCCCATGGAACATTCTCCAGGATAAATCATATCTTGGGTCACAAATCAAGCCATGGTAAAGTTAAGAAAATTGAAATATTATCAAGTATCATTTCCGACCACAACACCATGAGACTAGATAGCAATTACAGGGAAAATTATGTAAAAACTACAGGCATGTGGAGGCTAAACAATACACTACTTAATAATAAAGTGATCACTGAAGAAACCAAAAAGGAAATCAAAAAATACCTAGAAACAAATAATAATGGACACACGACGACCCAAAACTTATGGAATTCAGCAAAAGCAGTTGTAAGAGGGAAGTTTATAGCAATACAATCCTACCCTAAGAAACAGGAAACATCTCAAATAAACAACCTAAACTTGCATGTAAAGCAATTAGAGAAAGAAGAAGAAAAAAAACCCAAAGTTAGCAGAAGGAAAGAAATCATAAAGATCAGTTCACAAATAAATGAAAAACAAATGAAGGAAATGATAGCAAAGATCAATAAAACTAAAAGTTGCTTCTTTGAGAAGATAAACAAAATTGATAAACCATTAGCCAGACTCATCAAGAAACAAATGGAGAAGACTCAAATCAATAGAATTAGAAATGTAAAAGGAGAAGTAACAAGTGACACTGCAGAAATACAAAGGGTCATGGGAGATTACTACAAGCAACTCTATGCTAATAAAATAGACAACCTGGAGGAAACGGAGAAATTCTTAGAAATGCAGAAGCTGCCGAGATTGAACCAGGAAGAAATAGAAAATATGAACAGGCCAATCACAAGCACTGAAACTGAAACTGTGATTAAAAATCTTCCAACAAACAAAAGCCCAGGACCAGATGGCTTCACAGGCAAATTATATCAAACATTTAGAGAACAGTTAACACCTATTCTTCTCAAACTCTTCCAAAACATAGCAGAGGGAGGAACACTCCCAAACTCATTCTATGAATCCGCCATCACCCTGATACCAAAACTAGACAAAGATGTCACAAAGAAAGAAAACCACAGGCCAACTTCACTGAATAACATAGATGCAAAAATCCTCAACAAAATACTAGCAAACAGAATCCAACAGCACATTAAAAGGATCATACACCATAATCAAGTGGGGTTTATTCCAGGGATGCAAGGATTCTTCAATATACGCAAATCAATCAACGTGATACACCATATTAACAAATTGAAGGAGAAAAACCATATGATCATCTCAATAGATGCAGAGAAATCTTTCAAAAAAATTCACCACCCATTTATGATAAAAACCCTGCAGAAAGTAGGCATAGAGGGAACTTTCCTCAACATAATAAAGGCCATATATGACAAACCCACAGCCAACATCATCCTCAATGGTGAAAAACTGAAAGCATTTCCACTAAGATCAGGAACAAGACAAGGTTGCCCACTCTCACCACTCTTATTCAGCATAGTTTTGGAAGTTTTAGCCACAGCAATCAGAGAAGAAAAGGAAATAAAAGGAATCCAAATCGGAAAAGAAGAAGTAAACATGTTCACTCTTTGCAGATGACATGATACTCTACATAGAGAATCCTAAAGATGCTACCAGAAAACTACGAGAGCTAATCAATGAATTTGGTAAAGTAGCAGAATACAAAATTAATGCACAGAAATCTCTGGCATTCCTATACACTAATGATGAAAATTCTTAAAGTGAAATTAAGAAAACTCTCCCATTTACCATTGCAACAAAAAGAATAAAATATCTAGCAATAAACCTACCTAAGGATACCAAAGAACTGTATGGAGAAAATTATAAGACACTGATGAAAGAAATTAAAGATGATACAAATAGTTGGAGAAATATAACATGTTCTTTGATTGGAAGAGTCAACATTGTGAAAATGACTCTAGTACCACAAGCAATCTACAGATTCAATGCAGTCCCTATCAAACTACCACAGGCATATTTCACACAACTAGAACAAAAAATTTCACAATTTGTATGGAAACACAAAAGACCCCGAATAGCCAAAGCAATCTTCCGAACGAGGAACGGATCTGGAGGAATCAGGCTCCCTGACTTCAGACTATACTACAAAGCTACAGTAATCAAGACAGTATGGTACTAGTACAAAAACAGAAATATAGATCAATGGATCAGGATAGAAAGCACAGAGATAAACCCACACACATATGGTCACCTTATCTTTGCTAAAGGAGGTAGGAATGTACAGTGGAGAAAGGACAGCCTCTTCAATAAATGGTGCTTGGAAAACTGGACAGGTACATTTTAAAGTATGAGATTAGAACACTCCCCAACCCCATACAAAAAAATAAGCTCAAAATGGATTGAAGACTTAAATATAAGGCCAGAAACTACCAAACTCTTAGAGGAAAATGTAGGCAGAACACTCTATGACATAAATCACAGCAAGATCCTTTTTGACCCACCTCCTAGAGAAATGGAAATACAAACAAAAATAAACAAATGGGACCTAATGAAACTTCAAAGCTTTTGCACAGCAAAGGAAACCATAAACAAGACCAAAAGACCACCCTCAGAATGGGAGAAAATATTTGCAAATGAAGCAACTGACAAAGGATTAATCTCCAAAATTTACAGGCAGCTCATGCAGCTCAATAACAAAAAAACAAACAACCCAATCCAAAAATGGGCAGAAGACATAAATAGACATTTGTCCCTTGCTGCTTTTCATATTTTTCTTTGAATTTAATTTTTATTAGTTTGGTTGATATGTGTCTCAGCATGTTTCTCCTTGGGTTTATCCTGTATGGGACACTGCTTTCTGTACTTGGGTGGCTATTTCTTTTCCCATGTTAGGGAGATTTTTGACTATAATCTCTTGAAATATTTTCTCAGACTCTTTCTCTTCCGCTTCTTCTGGGCCGTGTATAATTCAAATGTTGCTGCATTTAATGTTGTCCCAGTAGTGTCTGAATCTGTCCTCATTTCTTTTCATTCTTTTTTCTTTATTCTGCTCCTCAGCAGTTATTTCCACCACTCTATCTTCTAGCTCACATATTCATTCTTCTGTCCTGTTATTCTGCTATTGATTCCTTCTCTTGTATTTTTCATTTCAGTTATTGTGTTGTTCATCAGTGTTTGTTCTTTAGTTCTTCTATGTTAAACATTTCTTGTATCTTCTTGTTCTGTGCCTCAGTTCTACTTCTGAGATTTTGGATATCTTTACTATCATTACTCTGAGTTCTTTTTCATGTACATTTCCTATTTTCCCTTCATTTATTTGGTCTTGTTGGTTTTTACCTTGCTCCTTCATGTGTAACTTTTTTTGTCATATCATATGGTTTTTATGTGTGGTGTTGTATTCCTGTTTTGCTGGTTATTTGGACTGAGGCAACCAGCACTGTAGTTTGCAGTCAGTTGGGTGGAGTCAGGTGTTGGTGATGAGACGAACGCCTCTGGGGGATTTCACACCGATTAATATTCCTGGGACCTGAAGTTCTTTGTTAGTCTAACAGCTTGGACTTAGCACTCCCACCACAGGAGCTCAGACCCAATCCCTGGTCTGGGAACCAAGACTCTACAAGCTGCACGGTGTGGAAAAAAAAAAAAAAAGCAACACACAGAAAAGAGCAGAACAATAACAAAGAAGAAAACATAAAATAAAATTAGAAAAATAAAAAATATATTAGAAAACATAACAGTAAAAATGAAATAACAAACAAAACAACAGAAAAATAAAATAAAAAGTAAAAATTAAAATAAAGAAAAAAGAATACAAATAAAAGATAAATAAATAAAATTTTTTTAAAAATTAAGAAAATAAAAGAATAAAAATTCCCTAGTGCCTCCTCTACCCATGTCATTACCCACAATGGTGAGCTACAGCTTACCCCCACCTCCCCAGTAGGCATCCAAGACCTCTAGGTAGGTCTCTGGACTTGCTGTGTCAGCCCCACTTCTGCGTGATTTCCTCTCACCAGCATCTATTTCTGTAGGTGGCCTACAGCACACATGTCCATGCAGGTCAGCTGGGGCACAGGCCTCCACAAGTACAACCTCAGGGGCCAGCACAGCTGGAGGAGGCTTTGGAGAGGAGCAGTGCTCAGCCTGCCTGGACCCACATGGCCAGAGGTGGCCCTGTCAGGGCCAGCACTCTGGCTGCCAGGACCCATGTGGCCAGAGGAAGTTTTGGCAGAGGGAGAGTTCAGGGTAGGGACCCGGGTGGCCCACAGAGGACTTGTGGGGGGTGGTACTCATGTCTGCTGGGACCTGCATGGTGGAGGAGACCTTGGCTGGGGCGGATCTCAGGCCCAGGGACCACCTAGCTGGAAGTGGCCTTGGTGGGGGTGTGGAAGGTGGGTATCAGGCCCTGGGACCCATGTGGCCAGAGAGGGCCCCAGGGGTTGTGTGTTCAGGTCTGGGACCCCAGAAGACCCCTGAGGCCCAAGCAGGAGTGGGAGACTCTGGCTGTGCTCTACTCTGATCCCCTAAGCTCCCCAAGGTCCCTCTCTATCCCCACTGATCCCCACAACATGTGTGAGCCCCTCTGAGCATGGGAACCTCTCCCTTCCCTCACACCCCCTCAGTGTACCTGGTCCCTTCCCACCTCTTCTTTTCTTCCTCCCTCCTTCCCTCCCACATTCTACCAGGTCACTTGGGGATTCCTCCCATCCCACTAAGTCCAAGGACCCCCAACAAGGGTCCCAGTTGTGAGGGGACATGATCTCTGAATCCTCCTACCCCACCACCTTGACTCCGCCCCCCAGCTAATGTCTATTATAGATTTTTGGTTTGTGGTTTCCATAAGGTTTATATATAGCAATCCATATACCTATGTGCTTAAGTTGCTGATTGCTTAATTTCAAATGCATTTCAACAACCCTGCATTTGCAGTAACCTTCCCACATGATTTGAAATCATATTTCAAATCTAACTGTTTTGTGTATCCCTTAACTGCTTATTGTGGGTACAGGTGATTTTACTAATCTTGTCTTTTAATCTTCTGACTAGCTTTGTGTGTGGTTGATTTACTATTTTTGCTAAATATTTTCCTTTACTGATGAACTTCCTCCCTTCATTATTTTCATATATCTAGTTGTGGCCTTTTCATTTTCACTTAGACATTCCTTTAACATCTCTTGTAAAGCTGGGTTGATGGTGCTGAACTCTTTCAGCTTTTGTTTGTCTGTAAAATTTTGATACCTCTATCAACTCCAATTATGAGTTTTGCTGGATAGAGCATTCTTGATTGTAGATTTTTCCCTTTCATCACTTTAAATATATCTTACCACTCCCTTCTGGTCTGCAGAGTTTCTGCTGAAAAGACAGCTGTTAGACTTCTGGGAGTTCCTTTGTATGTAACTTGTTGCTTTTCCCTTGCTACCTTGAATATTCTTCCTTTATCCTTATTTTTTCCATTTTAATAACAATGTGTCTTAGTGTGATCCTCTTTGGGTTAATCCTGATTAGTGTTATCTTAGCTTCCTGGACTTGGATGTCCATTTCTTTCCCAGAATAGGGAATTTTTCAGTTGTTATGGCTTCAAACATATTTTTCAGCAACTTTCTCTCTTCTCCATCTGTGAACTCTATCATGTGAATATTAATGCATTTGATGTTATACCAAAGGTCTTAAACTGTCATCATTTCTTTTCATTGTATTTTTGTTTTTTTGTTCAGAATCAGTGATTTCTACCACTCTGTCTTCCAGATCACTCACCTGTTTCTCTATATATTTAGTCTACTATTGATTCCTTCTAGTGTATAAAACTGTACTCAGAAAACAATGAGACACTGATGAAAGAAACTGAAGATGACACAAACAGATGGAAAGATGCACTGTGTTCATGAATTGGAAGAATTAATATTATTAAAATGGCAATACTATTCAAAGCATTCAACAGATTCAATGCAATTCCTATCAAAATAGTAATGGCATTTTTCACAGAACTAGAAGAAATAATCCTAAAATTTATATGAAAACACAAAGACCATGAATAGCCAAAACAATCTTGATAAAGAAGATCAGAGCTGGAGAAATCACACGTCCTGACTTCAGACTATACTGCAAAGCTACAGTAAGCTAAACACTATGGTACTGGCACAAAAATATACACATAGATCGGTGGAACAAAATAGAGAGCCCAGAAATAAATCTACATACTTATGGTAAATTAATCTATGACAAAGAAGACAAGAATATACAATAGAGAAATTATAGTACCTAACAAGTAGTGCTAGGAAAACTGGACAGCTACATGTAAAAAAATAAATTAGAATATTTTCACACACCATATACAGAAATAAAGGCAAAATGGATTAAAAACCTAAATGTACAACTGGTAACCATGAAAATCTTATTAGAAAACATAGCAGAACACCCTTTGACATAAATCATAGTAATATTTAGGGGGAATCTATCTCCTAAGTCAAAGAAAACAAAGGCAAAAATAACCAAATGGGGCCAAATTAAACTTAAAAGCTTTTGCACAGCAAAGGAAAACACTGACAGAATGAAAACACAATATAAGTACTGGGAGAAAATACTTTGCAAATTATATGACAAATAAGAGGTTAATATCCAAAATATATGAACAGGACATAAAACTCAACATGAAAAAAACTAACAACCCTATTGAAAATGAGCAGAAGACCTGAATAGATGTTTTTCCCAAGAAGACATAAGGATGGCTAACTGGCACATGTAAAGATGCTTAACATCTCTAATCAACAAGGAAATGCAAATCACAACCACAATGAGATATACCTTCATACTTGCCAGAATGGCTACCGTCAAAAAGGCCATAAATAACAAATTGTTGGCAAGGATGTGGAGAAATCAAAATCCTTGTACACTGTTGGTGGGAATGTAAATTGGTGCAGTCACTGTGGAAAAAAGTATGGTGGTCCTTAAAACACTAAAAATAAAACTATGATGCAACAATTCCATTCTTGTGTATATATATAAGAAAATGAAAACATTAACTTAAAAAGGAATATGCACCCCAGTGTCATAGAAATATTATTCACAATAGCCAAGATATGGAAGTAACCTAAGTGTCCATCAACAGATGAATGGATAAAGGAGATGTGGTATATATATATATATATATATATATATATATATATATATATATATATAATGGAATACTACTCATCCCTAAAAAGGGATGAAATATTGCCATTTGCAGCAACATGGATGGCCTTGGAGGGCATTATTCTAAATGAAACAAGTCATGCAGAGAAAGACAAATACTTTATGGTATCACGTATACATGAAATCTAAGAAATATAGCAAACTAGTGAATATTTTAAAAAGATGCAGACTCACAGATATGGAGAAAAACTAGTGCTTAGCAGAGGAAAGAGGGAAGTGGGGAGGGACAAAATAGAGGTAGGTGATAAAAGACACAAACTACTATGTATAAAATAAGTAAGCTGCAAGAATATATTGTAGAGTACAGGAAATATAGTCAATATTTTAAAATAACTATAAAAGACATATAGCCATTAAAAATTGTCAATCAACAATAAAAAAGAAAGAATAAAAAGTGTTCTGGAGATGGATGATAGTCATAGTTGTCCCACAATGTGAATATACTTAGTGCTACTGAACTCTCCACTTGAAAATGGTTAAAATGGTAATTTTTATAAGTATATCTTACCACAATAAAATATCCATATCTCTACATAGAATATTGCCACAAACTGCTATTTTTTACTCAAGAATGTATTGTGAGAATATTTTTTAAGACACACAAGAAGTTAAGATGGCGGAGGAGTAGGAAGACGTGGAGTTCAGCTCTCTCCACAGATGTATCAGGAATACATCTATAGATGCAACAATTCTCACAGAACACTGGCTGAACACTAGCAGAAGTCCTTGGACACTGAAAAGAACTATAAAGTTCCCTGCATAACTGGGTAGGATGAAAAAAAGAAGGGCAAAGGAGAAGGAGAGGAAGCAGAACAAGACCTGCACCCTGGGGCGAGGAAGCTGAAGCAGAGGAGAGAGTCCTGAATCTGGGGAAACCCCCTCTCCAATGGGGAAATCACTTGGGACAGAAATGAAGCATTTGAGGCTGTCAGAGGAGGGTGAAGCGGCCGACCTGTGGCAGATGGGACAGAGTGAGAACTACACAGATGGTCCGTACCACGGCCCTATGTGCCCCAGATGGATAGTTGTGTTCACAGGTGTGCAAGGAAGCTGGGAGCTGGAGTGTGGGGATTGGAGAACATGCCCGGGCAAGAACTGCTACTGGCTGTAGGAAGACAGACTGAGGGGACTGGAGGGTGGAAATCCACAGCAAGGAATGCCTATGGGGGAAGACAGGACTGTCATGGAAGCAAGGCGCTACTGCTGAGTTACTTGCACGGGGTGGAGCCACTACTGTAGCATCTCTCTCCCCACACACCAGTGCCTGCCGATGGATGATAAAGGAAGCCCTCTCAGAGCTGACCCTCACATGCTGGTCATTGGGCTATAAAAAATAAGCCCTCGGGGTGGAGGGGAAGATGGCAGAAGAGTAAGACGTGGAGATCACCTTCCTCTCCACAGATACACCAGAAATACATCTACACGTGGAGCAACTCCTACAGAACACCTACTGAAGGCTGGCAGAAGACCTCAGACCTCCCAAAAGGCAAGAAACTCCCCACGTACCTGGGTAGGGCAAAAGAAAAAAAGAGAAAACAGAGACAAAAGAATTGGGATGGCACCTGCACCAGTGGGAGGGAGCTGTGAAGGAGGAAAGGTTTCCACACAATAGGAAGCACCTTCACGGTCGGAGACTGTGGGAGGTGGAGGGGGGAGCTTCGGAGCCGCAGAGGAGAGCACAGCAACAGGGGTGCAGAGGGCAAAGTGGGGAGATTCCCGCACAGAGGATCAGTGCTGACCACCACTCACTAGCCCGAGAGGTTTGTCTGCTCACCTGCCGGGGCAGGCAGGGCTGCGAGCTGAGGCTCGGGCTTTTGTCGGATCACAGGGAGAGGACTGGGGTTGGCTGCATGAACACAGCCTGAAGGGGTTAGTGCACCACGGCTAGCCAGGAGGGAGTCCGGGAAAAGGTCTGGAGCTGCCCAAGGGGCAAGAAACTTTTTCTTCCCTCTTTGTTTCCTGGTGTGCGAGGAGAGGGGTTTAAGAGTGCTGCTTAAAGGAACTCCAGAGATGGGCGTGAGCTGCGGCTAAAAACGTGGACCCCAGAGACGGGCGTGAGTCACGGCTAAAAGCACGAACCCCAGAGATGGGCGTGAGCCGCGGCTAAAAGCGCGGACACCAGAGACAGGCGTGAGCTGCGGCTAAAAGCACGGACCCCAGAGACGGGCGGGAGACGCTAAGGCTGCTGCTGCTGCCACCAAGGGGCCTGTGTGCGAGCATAGATCACTATCCACACCCCTCTTCCGGGAAGCCCGTGTAGTCCGCCACTGCCAGGTTCCCGGGATCCAGGAACAACTTCCCCAGGAGAACGCACGGCAGGCCTCAGGCTGGTGCGACGTCATGCTGGCCTCTGCCGCTGCAGGCCCGCACTGCACACCGTGCCTCTCCCTCCCTCTCTCCGGCCTGAGTGCACCAGAACCCCCGAATCAGCGGCTTCTTTAACCCCGTCCTGTCCGAGCAAAAAACAGACGCCCTCCAGTGACCTACATGCAGAGGCGGGGCCAAATCCAAAGCTGAGCCACTGTGAGCTGTGAGATCAAAGAAGAGAAAGGGAAATCTCTCCCAGCAGCCTCAGAAGCAGCAGATTAAAGCTCCACAATCAACTTGATGTACCCTGCAACTGTGGAATACATGAATAGACAATGAATCATCCCAAATTGAGGAGGTGGACTTCGAGAGCAAGATTTATGATTTTTTCCCCTTTTCCTGTTTTTGTGAATGTGTATGTGTATGCTTCTGTGTGAGATATTGTCTGTATAGCTTTGCTTCCACCATTTGTCCTAGGGTTCTATCCGTCCTTTTTTTAATTTTTTTTCTTAATAATTAATTTTAATAACTTTATTATACTTTACCTTCTTTCTTTCTTTCTTTCTTTCTTTTCTTTCTTTCTTTCTTTCTTTCTTTCTTTCTTTCTTTCTTTCTTTCTTTCTTTCTTTCTTTCTTTCTTTCTTCCTACTTCTGCTAAATCTTTCTCTCTAATTTTTCTCCCTTTTATTCTGAGCCGTGCGGATGAAAGGCTCTTGGTGCTGCAGCCAGGAGTCAGTGCTGTGCCTCTGAGGTGGGAGAGCCAACTTCAGGACACTGGTCAACAAGAGACCTCCCAGCTCCACATAATATCAAATGGTGAAAAGCTCCCAGAGATCTCCATCTCAACACCAGCACCCAGCTTCACTCAACGACCATCAAGCTACAGTGCTGGACAACCTTTGCCAAACAACTAGCAAAACAGGAACACAACCCCACCCATTAGCAGAGAGTCTGCCTAAAATCATAATAAGTCCACAGACACCCCAAAACACACTACCAGACATGGACCTGCCCACTACAGAGACAAGATCCAGCCTCATCCACCAGAACACAGGCACTAATCCCCTCCACCAGGAAGCCTACACAACCCAGTGAACCAACCTTAGCCACTGGAGACATACATAAAAAACAATGGGAACTACGAACCTGCAGTCTGCAAAAAGGAGACCCCAAACACAGTAAGATAAGGAAAATGAGAAGACAGAAAAACACACAGCAGATGAAGGAGCAAGATAAAAATGCACCAGACCTAACAAAGGAAGAGGACATAGGCAGTCTACCTGAAAAACAATTCAGAATAATGATAGTAAAGATGATCCAAAATCTTGGAAATAGAATGGACAAAATGCAAGAACAGTTAACAAGGACCTAGAAGAACTAAAGATGAAACAAACAATGATGAACAATACAAAAAAAGAAATTAACAATACTCTAGAAGGGGGCAATAGCAGAATAACAAGCAGAAGAACGGATAAGTGACCTGGAAGATAAACTAGTGGAAATAACTACTGCAGAGCAGAATAAAGAAAAAAGAATGAAAAGAACTGAGGATAGTCTCAGACACCTCTGGGACAACATTAAATCCACCAACATTCGAATTATAGAGGTTCCAGAAGAAGAAGAGAAAAAGAAAGGGACTGAGAAAATATTTGAAGAGCTTATAGTTGAAAACTTCCCTAATATGGGAAAGGAAATAGTTAGTCAAGTCCAGGAAGCACAGAGAGTACCATACAGGATAAATCCAAGGAGAAATATGCCAAGACACATATTAATCAAACTGCCAAAAATTAAATACAAAGAAAGCATAATAAAAACAGCAAGGGAAAAACAACAAATAACACACAAGGGAATCCCCATAAGGTTAACAGCTGATCTCTCAGCAGAAACTCTGCAAGCCAGAAGGGAGTGGCAGGAGATACTGAAAGTAATGAAGGAGAAAAACCTGCAACCAAGATTACTCTACCCAGCAAGGATCTCATTCAGATTTGATGGAGAAATTAAAACGTTTACAGACAAGCAAAAGCAGAGAGGGTTCAGCACCACCAAACCAGCTTTACAACAAATGCTAACAGAACTTCTCTAGGAAAGAAAAACAAGAGCAGGAAAAGACCTACAATAAAGAACCCAAAACAATTTACAAAATGGGAATAGGAGCATACATATCGATAATTACCTTACATGTAAATGGACTAAATGCTCCCACCAAAAGACACAGATTGGCTGAAGGGATACAAAAACAAGGCCCATACATATGCTGTCTACAAGAGACCCACTTCAGACCTACAGACACATAAGACTGAAAGTAAGGGGATGGAAAATGATAGTCCATGCAAATGGAAACCAAAAGAAAGCTGGAGTAGCAATTCTCATATCAGACAAAATAGCCTTTAAAATAAAGACAATTAGAAGAGACAAAGAAGGACACTACATAATGATCAAGGGATCGATCCAAGAAGAAGATATAAAAATTGTAAATATGTATGCACTCAACATAGGAGCACCTCAATACATAAGGCAAGTACTAACAGCCATAAAACGGGAAATCGACAGTAACACATTCATAGTAGGGGACTTGAATACCCCAATTTCAACAATGGACAGATCATCATACATTAAACAAGATAGACTTAATCCAAAAACAACAGAATACACATTTTTCTCAAGTGCTCATGGAACATTCTCCAGGATAGATCATATCTTGGGTCACAAATCAAGCCTTGGAAAATTTAAGAAAATTGAAATTGTATCAAGTATCTTTTCTGACCAAAACGCCATGAGACTAGCTATCAAATACAGGAAAAGATTTGTAAAAAATACAAACACATGGAGGCTAAACAATACACTACTTAATAACGAAGTGATCACTGAAGAAATCAAAGAGGAAATACAAAATACCTAGACACAAATGACAATGAAGACACAACGACCCAAAACCTATGGGATGCAGCAAAAGCAGTTCTAAGAGGGAAGTTTATAGCAACAAAAGCCCACCTTAAGAAGCAGGAAACATCTCGAATAAACAATCTAACCTTGCACCTAAAGCAATTAGAGAAAGAAGAACAAAAAAACCCCAAAGTTAGCAGAAGGAAAGAAATCATAAGGAACAGATCAGAAATAAATTAAAAAGAAATGAAGGAAATGATAGCAAAGATCAATAAAACTGAAACCTGGTTTTTTGAGAAGATAAACAAAATAGATAAACCATTAGCCAGCCTCATCAAGAAAAAAACGGAGAAGACTCAAATCAATAGAATTAGAAATGAAAAAGGAGACATAATAACTGACACTGCAGAAATACAAAAGATCATGAGAGATTACTACAAGAAACTCTATGCCAATAAAATGGACAACCTGGAAGAAACAGACAAATTCTTAGAAATGCACAACCTGCCAAGACGGAATCAGGAAGAAATAGAAAATATGAACAGACCAATCACAAGCACTGAAATTGAAACTGTGATTAAAAATCGTCCAACAAACAAAATCCCAGGACCAGTTGGCTTCACAGGCGAATTCTATGAAACATTTAGAGAAGAGTTAACACCTCTTCTTCTCAAACTCTTCCAAAATATAGCAGAGGGAGGAACACTCCCAAATTCCTTCTACGAGGCCACCATCCCCCTGATACCAAAACCAGACAAGGATGTCACAAAGAAAGAAAACTACAGGCCAATATCACTGATGAACATAGATGCAAAAATCCTCAACAAAATACTAGCAAACAGAATCCAACAGCACATTAAAAGGATCATACACCATGATCAAGTGGGGTCTATTCCAGGATGCAAGGATTTTTCAATATACGCAAATCTTTCAATGTGATAAACCATATTAACAAATTGAAGGAGAAAAACCGTATGATCATCTAAATAGATGCAGAGAAAGCTTTTGACAATATTCAACACCGATTTATGATAAAAACCCTGCAGAAAGTAGGAATAGAGGGACCTTTCCTCAACATAATAAAGGCCATATATGACAAGCCCACAGCAAACATCATGCTCAATGGTGAAAAACTGAAAGTATTTCCACTAAGATCAGGAACAAGACAATGTTGCCCACTCTCACCACTCTTATTCAACATAGTTCTGGAAGGTTTAGGCACAGCAATCAGAGAAGAAAAGAAAATAAAAGGAATCCAAATCGGAAAAGAAGAAGTAAAGCTGTCACAGTTTGCAGATGACATGATACTATACATAGAGAATCCTAAGCATGCTACCAGAAGTCTACTAGAGCTAATCAATGAATTTGGTAAAGTAACAGGATACAAAATTAATACACAGAAATCTCTGACATTCCTATACACTAATGATGAAAAATCTGAAAGTGAAATAAAGGAAACCATCCCACTTACCATTGCAACAAAAAGAATAAAATATTTAGGAATAAACCTACATAAGGAGACAAAAGTCCTGTATGCAGAATATTATAAGACAGTGATGAAAGAAATTAAAGATGATACAAATAGATGGAGAGATATACGATGTTCTTGGATTGGAAGAATCAACATTGTGGAAATGACTCTACTACCCAAAGCAATCTATAGGTTCAATACAATCCCTATCAAACTACCACTGGCATTTTTCACAGAACTAGAACAAAATATTTCACAATTTGTATGGAAACACAAAAGACCCAAATAGCCAAAGCAATCTTGAGAACGAAAAACGGAGCTGGACGAATCAGGCTCCCTGTCTTCAGACTATACTACAAAGCTACAGTAATCAAGACAGTATGGTACTGGCACAAAAACAGAAAGATAGATCAATGGAACAAGATAGAAAGCCCAGAGTAAACCCACGCACATATGGTCACCTTATCTTCGATAAAGGAGGCAGGAATGTACAGTGGAGAAAGGACAGCCTCTTCAATAAGTGGTGCTGGGAAAACTGGACAGGTACATATAAAAGTATGAGATTAGATCACTCCCTAACACCATTCACAAAAATAAGCTCAAAGTGGATTAAAGACCTAAATGTAAGGCCAGAAAGTATCAAACTCTTAGAGGAAAATATAAGCAGAACACTCTATGACATTAATCACAGCAAGATCGTTTTTGACCCACCTCCTAGCGAAATGGAATTAGAAACAAAAATAAACAAATGGGACCTAATGAATCTTCAAAGCTTTTGCACAGCAAAGGAAACCATAAACAAGACCAAAAGACAACCCTGAGAATGGGAGAAAATATTTGCAAATGAAGCAACTGACTAAGGATTAACTTCCAAAATTTACAGGCAGCTCATGCAGCTCAATAACAAAAAAGCAAACAACCCAATACAAAAATGGGCAGAAGACCTAAATAGACATTTCTCCAAAGATATACAGACTTTCAACAAACACATGAAAGAATGCTCAACATCATTAATCATTAGAGAAATGCAAATCAAAACTACAATGAGATATCATCTCACACCAGTCAGAATGGCCATCATCAAAAAATCTAGAAACAATAAATGCTGCAGAGGGTGTGGAGAAAAGGGAACACTCTTGCACTGCTGGTGGGAATGTGAATTGGTTCAGCCACTATGGAGAACAGTATGGAGGTTCCTTAGAAAACTACAAGTAGAACTACCATATGACCCAGCAATCCCACTACTGTGCATATACCCTGAGAAAACCAAAATTCAAAAAGAGTCATGTAAGAAAATGTTCATTGCAGCTCTATTTATGAGAGCCTGGAGATGGAAACAACCTAAGTACCCATCATTGGATGAATGCATAAAGAAGATGTGGCACATATATTCAATGGAATATTACTCAGCCATAAAAAGAAACGAAATTGAGCTATTTGTGATGAGGTGGATAGACCTAGAGTCTGTCATACAGAGTGAAGTAAGTCAGAAAGAGAAAGACAAATACCGTATGCTAACACATATATATGGAATTTAAGAAAAAAAATGTCATGAAGAACCTAGGAGTAAGTCAGGAATAAAGACACAGACCTACTGGAGAACGGACTTGAGGATATGGGGAGGGGGAAGGGTGAGCTGTGACAGGGCGAGAGAGAGGCATGGACATATATACACTAACAAACATAAGGTAGATAGCCAGTGGGAAGCAGCCGCATTGCACAGGGATATCTGCTCGGTGCTTTGTGACTGCCTGGAGGGGTGGGATAGGGAGGGTTGGAGGGAGGGAGACGCAAGAGGGACGATATGGGGACATATGTATATGTATAACTGATTCACTTTGTTATAAAGCAGAAACTAACACACCATTGTAAAGCAATTATACCCCAGTAAAGCTGTTAAAAAATAAGCCCTCTTAGGGCTGGCCTTTCGTGCCTGCTGCCTGGCACCAGAAAAAGCCCAGCCAGGACTGACCCTCATGTGCCGTACACCAGGCGCCAGAAAAGACCCTCACTAGGGCCATATCTCTTGCGCCCGTGACCTCCAGCTTCCCTGCGCATTTGGCCCCACTGGGGCTCCTTTGATCCAAGCAGCCATACAACCTCTGCACCCTGTCCTCACTGGGGCAGACGCAATAGCTCCAAGGCAGCCTCAGGACCAGAGTCCTGTGGGAGGACCACATGTAGAGTTGGGGATAAAACCAAAGCTGAATCACAGGGACGGGGCGACAAAGGAAGAGGAGTAAAAATCTTTCCATCAGCTGCACAAGCTACAAATTAAATCCCCGTGATCAGCTAGGTAGACCCTGCATCTATGGAATAAGCTGAGTAGACAATGAGTGTTCCCACAAATGAAAACGGTCTAGTCTAGCTCTGGCAGCTGTGGACTTTGGGGATAAGCACACACAGGAATTGGGCGAGATCAGAGTCTGAGCGCTCCCCACAGGGCTCACACACCTCCAGAGACCAGCCCAGAGGTAGGGGAGGGCCTCTTGCGGAGGCGGAGGTGGGCTGTGGTTCAGGGCATGTGCAAGGACACTAACAACTGAGACCCCAGGGAAACATAATTATTGCTATTATTTTTATTATGTTTTGACTCATTCTTTTGTTGGTTCTGGGTTTTTGTTGTTGTTGAAGTTTTAGTATTTTTTTTAATTCCAAAGGCTAAAGTCTTTTGGAATCTTTGTGTTTTATAGTATATTTTTTAAAGTATATTTCTATTTTTACTTTGTTTTTCTGTTGTTCTCTGCTCTTTTCCCAGCTACATCACTGCTGCTTTTATGCTTGCTTCCAGACATCCTTGACTTGAAATAAAGGTACTTGACTACTGTACTCTATACACCACTGTACCATACACAAAAGCACAACAACTTGTAGAGGCTGCACTCACGTGACAATATATGCCAGACACATGAACTAACTTATGTGATTGGACAAGAAAATGCACATTTGCATCTTCGAAAGTTTGCAACTTGAAAGTTTGCTTGTAGGGGATTTACTGTATATTTTGCCTGGTATGAGTTTTGCTATCCCAAGATTCCTTGCCATTTCCACTTGTATTAAATTTCTTTTTTCATCTCCTCACTCTCAATCTGTGTGTGTCATTAGCTCTGTAGTGTATTTCTTATAAGCAGCATATCAGTAGGTCTTTTTTAATCCTTTCAATCACCAGATATTTCCAATATCTGTCATATATGAGTCTGGTTCTGATGCTTGCTCAAGCTTTTAAAACTATATATTTTATCATTTAGTATGCCTTCCAATTTTTGCATACAACAATGCATTACATACTAGGCAAAAGGAACTGAAGTAAATAGAATTTTAGTGTGAGGTTTTATGTTTATCTGGCTGGAAGTTAGGCTGTGTTTAGTGTTTGTAGTAGTTTTAGGTGTTAGATATTAAAATTTCCTCTCATGTCTTATATATTTTTTGGCATTTGTTATTTTTACTTTTACCTAGAGATTTCTTTCTAAATAAGGCCTACAATGTGCAGTTCTATCAGTTTTATCTCCCTATGGTTACACAGGAGTCCTGCTGATTTTGGGGAGGAGAAAAATATTCTATAGTTCTTTCATTTGGTGTCAATCTTTTAGTGTCCCTGGACTATGACCTTTGCAGGTACTTAGTTTTTTTCGGTTTTTTTGTTTGTTTGTTTGTTTTTTGTGGTATGTGGGCCTCTCACTGTTGTGGTCTCTCCCGTTGCGGAGCACAGGCTCCAGATGCGCAGGCTCAGCAGCCATGGCTCACAGGCCCAGCCACTCTGCAGCTTGTGGGATCTTCCCGGACCGGGACACGAACCCCTGTCCCTTGCATCGGCAGGCGGACTCTCAAACACTACGCCACCAAGGAAGCCCGGTACTTAGTTTTTTATAACTTTGATGACATAGGAAAGCTAGAGGGTCCTGGAATTTGGTACTTATCTTATCCCATGTAGCAGGCCAGAAGGGGCTGGAGTTGGGTATTTCCCTTTCTTTAGGAAAGTTAAACTCTGTTAAAACCTGAATTGGAAAATTAAACTCTGTTAATACCCCAGTATGCTAGGTTCTGGTAAAATAGCTCACTTGAGAGAAGGCTTAGGTAAAAAGAATGGAATATTCAGCATAGACTTCAAAATGGCTACTTTTCCCCTCACCTTGCCAGGAGCACAGGATTTGTTTCCTATTCTTCTCTATGAGAACCTGATAGTGCTGCTAAAGGTGAAACCAACAAATGTGTGGGACCTCTCTAAAACTGGACCCTGATGGAGTTTTGAAATCTCAAAATTGCCCACACTGAGCTTCCTTCAATTTGTCAACTGTAGTTTAAGTTTTGTTACCTTGGTACTGGTTTCTGCAGAGGTTTTTTCTCCTGGGTTTCTACCCTGGTAAGTTGTACTTCTGTGTGTCTGCCTTTCTCTCTTTCTAATTTGGAGGGCTATGATTATCCATATAAACACACTTCTCTGATGTATCAAAGAGTTGTCTGTTTTCAGTTTGCTTAGCTTTTACTTTTTGTGAGGACAAGAGCAATGACATCAAAGCTCCTTACATGCTGGACTGGAACCTGGATGTCTTCTATTTGCCTATGTATAGTTACAATCATTTCTTTCCTTTCCCCCCATATTTAACTCCTGGAAATCACTAATATGTGTATTTTCTGTTCATAGAATGTCTTTTGACCATTTTTATGGTAGGTCTACTGGTAACACATTCTCTTACTTTCCCTTCCTCTGAAAATGTATTGAATTCCTCTTCATGTATGAAGGATATAGGATTCTGGGTTGACAGTTATTTTCTTTTTGCTCATGAAATATATTGTGTCTTTTAATTTTAGCTTCCATGATTTCTCATGAGAAATCTTTCATTCAATTTTTTTTCCTCTAGGTCTGAGCAGATGAATGGATAAAGAAGATGTGGTATGTATTTTCAATGGAGTATTACTCAGCCATAAAAAAGAATGAAATAATGCAATTTTCAGCGACATGGTTGTACCTAGAGATTATCAGACTAAGTGACATGTCAGACAGAGAAAGACGAATATCACATGATATCACTTATATGTGTAATCTAAAAAAAATGATACAAATGAACTTATTTACAGAACAGAAACAGACTCACAGACTTTGAAAACAAATTTATGATTACCAAAGGGGAAACATGGGAGGGGAGGGATAAATTGAGCTCGGAATAAACATATGCACACTACTATATATAAAATAGATAATCAACAAGGACGTCCTGTATAACACAGGGCACTCCACTCAATACTGTGTAATAACCTATATGGGAAAAGAATCTGAAAAAAAAATATGTATATGTATAAATGAATCACTTTGTTGTACACCTGAAACTAACACAACATTGTAAATCAACTACACTACAATATAAAATAATTTTTTTTAAAAAAGGAAAAGAAAAAAATTTAAAAGTATTTTTCTTTCCAATTTTTATTTATTTTCTTTTTCCTTGCTGATTATTTCTTGGCTGTGGCTTTCTATTGTTTACTTTTTGAAGGGTGTTCATAATTGCTCTTTGAAGATTTGTTATAATGTCTGCTGTATAATCCTTTTCTGATAATTCTCACATCTCTAATATCTTATCTCAGTGTTAGCATCTGTTGATTTTCTTTTCTCATTCAAATTATTATTGTCTTCCTTCTTGGTATGGCAAATAATTTTCAATTGATATTTTCAATGGATGTTGTAATGGATATTTTCATATTATGTTTGTTATAAGACTGCAAAACTATTTAAACATTATATTATAGTTGGCTTTCTTTGACACTGCTTGTCAGGGGAATGGGGATGCCAATTTGTTACTGCTATTTGGAGATTGAAGTCCAAGTTCCCATATCTACCTTTGTAGACATAAAGGGATGGTCCTCATTAATGCTTGGTGGTGGTAGGAGTTCTCTCTCACCACATGGTATCCACTGACTGCAATGAGATTGGCCTTAAAACCAGTGGATGATGATGAGAGTCATGACTCTCCACAAGGCATGCTCTTGTATCAACCCCATGTAAAGGAGAACACTTAACTTATAATTAGGTTTCTCTCACTGTCTTCCCTAACACTGTGAGGGGCCTCTTATATTCAGTCAACTAAGATAAAAGTCTTGGCTCCCTTCTTGCCTCCTCTGATACAGCATTAGAAGGAGTGCTGGAATTTTTCACGATACACTCATGAGGGTGGAATTCTACACTCCCAACTTGGTCTTTGCTTGCATGGGTGAGTGTAACAGCACAGTTTATTGGGGTTGTCTTGGTGGACTACTGTTATCATTCGAACTTTTATGTTACTCTAGGTTGCCCCTTTCCTAGCACCTTGCCTAGAGATAACAGGGTTCTGTTGGGGCTCTTTTGTCTGTTTCCTTTTATGTTGTCACACTCCACATCTGGGATATATAAGGCAAAAAAGGAAACCCCAAAACTCACCTCCAGGTCATCCTTAGCTGGTTTAACTTCTCTCCATCTTTCAGGATATTTTAATAGTGGTTTTATGTATAGCATCCAAGATTTTTTGTTGTATTTAATGGGAGGAATGTGGAACATAGTCTACTGCATCTTTCCAGAAGCAGAAGTCTCCAGTTCCATATTTTTGTTAATTGAAATATAATTTATGTACCATTTAAATTATACAATTCAGTGATTTTTAGTATATTTATAATATGGTGCAAGCATATTGTAAATATATTAAATTTTCACTGAAAATGTACTGAATTTCAGCACATTTAATTACTACAAAAAGAAACCCAATACCCATTATCTATCATTCACCATTTCTTCTTTCCTCAGACTCTGCAACCACTAATTTACTTTCTATCTCTATGTATTTGTTTATTTTGGACATTTGGAATGAACAGAATCATAATAGGTGGCCTTTTGTGCATGGCATTTTTCAAGTGGCATGATGTTTTCAATGTTTATCCACATATTAGTGCTACATTGAACTGAAAAATTGAAAAACCAAGGAGGTTAAATACCTATACTTTGAAAACTATAAGATACTTTAGAAGGAAATTGAGGTGACAAAAATAAATGGAAACATATCTGGTGTGCATAGATTAGAAGAAATAATGTTAAAATGGCCATACTACCCAAAATATTTAATGCAATCCATATCAAAATATCCATGGCATTTTTCACAGAACTAGAACAAATAATCCCATAATTTATATGGAACCACAAAGGAAGCTGAATTGCCAAACAATCTTGAGAAAAAAGAACAAAGCCTAGATACCATGTTTCCTGACTTCAGACTATTCTACAAAGTTAAAATAAACAAAACAGTATGCTACTGGTTCAAAACAGACACACCGCTCAAAGGAACAGAAAAGAGAGCCCAGAAATAAGTCTATGCATATATGGTCACTCTCTGACAAAGGAGGCAATAATGTACAATGGGGAAATGACAGTATCTTCACCGAGCAGTGTTGGGAAAACTAGACAACCGCATACAAAAGAATGAGATTAGAACATTTTCTCAAACCATCTTCAAAAACAAACACAACTTGGATTACAGGCCTAAGTATAAGACCGGAAACCATAAAAATCTTAAAAGACAGCATACACAGTATACTCATTGACATGTTTTAGCAATATTTTATTGAATATGTCTCCTTGGTCAAGGAAAACAAAAATAAATGAGAGCTAAGCAAACTTAAATATTTTGCACAGTGAAGGAAATCATCAAAAACAAAAAAATCTACAACAGGAAAAGATATATACAAATATGATGTATGATAAGGGGTTAATATCTAAGATATAAAAAGAGATTATTCAACTAAGTATTTAAAAAATCAGCCTGAACAAAAAATGGCAGAGGAATTGAATAGACATTTTAAAAAAGAAGACATACAGGTGGCCAACAGGTGCATGAAAAGATGCTCAAAATCACTAATCATCATGGAATACACATCAAAACTACTATATCTCCTCAAATCTGTCAGAATGGCTATAATTAAAAAGACAGGAAATAATAAATATTGGCAAGAATGTGAAGAAAAGGCTACTCTTTTTGTGGGAATGTAAATTGGTACAGGCACTATGGAAAAAAAGTATGGAGGTTCCCCCCAAAAATTAAAAATAGAGGATATAAAGGTAAGCAAAAGAGTAAGAAAAAATATTTACAAACCATATACCCAACAAAAGTCTAGTGTCTAGAATATATAAAAAATTTCAAAACTCAAAAACAGAAAAAAACCCAAAGTGATCAAAATAGAACATGGGCAAAAGACATGAATAGACATTCATTAAAGAGAATATACAGATCATTAAATAGCACGTGGAAAGATGTTCATAATCATTAGCCATCAGAGAAATGCAAATTAAGACTGCAGTGAGATATTAATACAAGTATAGCAGAATGGTTAAAATTAAAAAATACTGATAACACTGAATGCTGGAGAAGATGCAGAGAAACTGGATCATTCATATATATGCTGATGGAAATGTAAAATGTTGCAGCTACTCTGTAAAACAGTTTCATAAAAAGCTAAACATGCAACCACTATATGACCCAGCAATTATACTCAGAAGCATTCATCCCAGAAAAATGAGGAGGTATGTTCACACCAAAACCTGTACATGAATGTTTCATAGCAGTTTTATTCATAATAGCCAAAAACTGGAAACAGACCAAATGACCTTCAGTGGATGCATGATTAAATAAACAGTGGGAGGGAGAGGCGGAAGATGACAGAAGAGTAAGACGTGGAGATCACCTTCCTCCCCACAGATACATCAGAAATACATCTACACATGGAACAACTCCTACAGAATACCCACTGAATGCTGGCAGAATACCTCAGATCTCCCAAAGGCAAAAAGCTCCCCACATACCTGGGTAGGACAAGAGAAAAAAAGAATAAACAGAGACAAAAGAATAAGGACAGGACCTGCACCAGTGGGAGGGAGCTGTGAAGGAGGAAATGTTTCCACACACTAGGAAGCCCCTTCACGGGCGGAGACTGTGGATGGTGGAGGGGGGAAGCTTCGGAGCCACAGAGGAGTGCACAGCAACAGGGGTGCGGGGGCAAAGCAGAGAGATTCCCGCAGAGAGGATCGGTGCCGACCACCACTCACCAGCCCGAGAGGCTTGTCTGCTCACCCGCGGGAGCAGGCGGGGCTTGGAGCTGAGTCTTGAGCTTCGGTCCGGATCGCAAGGAGAGGACTGGCGGCGTGAACACAGCCTGAAGGGGTTAGTGCACCATGGTTAGACGGGAGGGAGTCCGGGAAAAAGTCTGGACCTGCCGCAGAGGCAAGAGACTTTTTCTTCCCTCTTTGTTTCCTGGTGCGCAAGGAGAGGGGATTAAGAGCGCTGCTTAAAGGAGCTCCAGAGATGGGGGAGAGCCGCAGCTATCAGCCGAGCTGGGCATGAAACGCTAAGGCCACTGCTGCGACCACCAAGAAGCCTGTCTGTGAGCATAGGTCACTACCCAAACCTCCCTTCTGGGGAGGCTGTGCAGCCCGCAACTGCCAGGGTCCCAGGACCCAGGGACAACTTCCCCAGGAGAATGCACGGTGTGCCTCAGGCTGGTGAAAGGTCTCACTGGCCTCTGCCATGGAAGGCTCACCCCGCACTCTGTGCCCCTTCCTCCCCCAGGTCTGAGTGAGCCACAGCCCCTGAATCAACAGCTCCTCTAACACCGTCCTGTCTCAGTGAAGAACAGATGCCCACCAGCGACCTACACTCACAGGCAGGGCCAAAGCCAAAGCTGAGCCCCAGGAGCTGTGCGACAAAAGAAGACAAAGGGAAATTTCTCCCAGCAGCCTCAGGAGCAGTGGACTAAATCTCCACTATCAACTTGATGTACCCTGCATCGGTGTAATACCTGAATAGATAACGAATCATCCCAAATTGAGGAGGTGGACTTTGAGAGCAAGATTTATTATATTTTCCCCTTTTAATCTTTCTGTGAGTGTGTATGTGTATGCTTCTGTGTGAGATTTTGTCTTTATAGCTTTTGGTTTCACCATTTGTCCTAGGGTCCTGTATGTGCATTTATTTATGTTTTTTACTTAAAAATTTTTTTGTTCTTAATAATTATATTTTATTTTAATAAATTTATTTGAATTTTTCTTACCTTATTTTATTTTATCCTCCGTCGTTCTTTCTTTCATTCTTTGTACTTTTTCTCCCTTTTATTCTGAGCCGTGTGGATGAAAGGGTCTTGGTGCTGCAGCCAGCAGTCAGGGCTGTGCCTCTGAGGTGGGAGAGCCAACTTCAGGACACTGGTCCACAAGAGACCTCCCAGCTCGAGGTAATATCAAACAGTGAAAAACTCCCAGAGATCTCCATCTTAAAACCAACACCCAGATTCACTCAACAACCAGCAAGATACAGTGCTGGATACCCTATGCCAAACAACTAGCAAGACAGGAACACAACCTCACTCATTAGCAGAGAGACTACCTAAAATCATAATAAGGCCGAGGACATCCCAAAACACACCACCAAACGTGGACCTGCACAGCAGAAAGACAAGATCCAGCCTCATCCACCAGAACACAAGCACTAGTCCCCTCCACCAAGAAGCCTACACAATGCACTGAACCAACTTTAGCCACTGGGGACAGACACAAAAAACAACAGGAACTACGAACCTTCAGCCTGCAAAAAGGAGACCCCAAACACAGTAAGATAAGCAAAATGATAAGACTGAAAAACACACAGTAGATGAAGGAGCAAGATAAAAACCCACCAGACCTAAAAAATGAAGAGGAAAGAGGCAGTCTACCTGAAAAAGAATTCGGAATAATGATAGTAAAGATGACCCAAAATCTTGAAAATAGAATAGAGAAAATGCAAGAAACAATTAACAAGGACCTAGAGGAATTAAAGAGGAAACAAGCAAAGATGAACAACACAAAAAAAGAAATTAACAATACTCTAGAAGGGAGTAATAGCAGAATAATTGAGGCAGGAGAATGAATAAGTGACCCGGAAAATAAAATAGTGGAAATAACTACTGCAGAGCAGAATAAAGAAAAAAGAAGGAAAAGAACTGAGGACAGTCTCAGAGACCTCTGGGACAACATTAAATGCACCAGCATTCGATTATAGTTGTCCCAGTAGAAGAAGAGAAAAAGAAAGTGACTGAGAAAATATTTGAAGAGATTATAGTTGAAAACTTCCCTAATATGGGAAAGGAAATAGTTAGTCAAGTCCAGGAAGCACAGAGAGTACCATACAGGATAAATCCAAGGAGAAATATGCCAAGACACATATTAATCAAACTGCCAAAAATTAAATACAAAGAAAGCATAATAAAAGCAGCAAGGGAAAAACAACAAATAACACACAAGGGAATCCCCATAAGGTTAACAGCTGATTTCAGCAGGGACTCTGCAAGCCAGAAGGGACTGGCAGGACATATTTAAAGTGATGAAGGAGAAAAACCTACAACCAAGATTACTGTAGCAGCAAGGATCTCATTCAGATTTGATGGAGAAATTAAAACCTTTACAGACAAGGAGAAACTCAGAGTTTTCAGCACCACCAAACCAGCTTCACAACAAATGCTAAAGGTACTTCTCTAGGCAAGAAACACAACTCAAGGAAAAGACCTACAATAACTAACCTGAAACAATTAGGAAAATGGGAAGAGGATCATACATATCGATAATTACCTTAAATGTAAATGGATTAAATGCTCCCACCAAAAGACACAGACTGGCTGAATGGATACAAAAACAAGACCCATATATATGCTGTCTACAAGAGAACCACTTCAGGCCTAGGGACACATACAGACTGAAAGGGAGGGGGTGGAAAAAGATATTCCATGCAAATGGAAGCCAAAAGAAAGCTGGAGTAGCAATTCTCATATCTGACAAAGTAGACTTTAAAATAAGGCTATTACAAGAGACAAAGAAGAACACTACATAATGATCAAGGGTTTGATCCAGAAAGAAGATATAAAAATTGTAAATATTTATGCACCCAACATAGGAGCCCCTCAGTACATAAGGCAAATACTAACAGGCACAAAGGGGAAATCAACAGTAACACAATCAAAGTAGGGGATTTTAACACCCCACTTTCAACAATGGACAGATAATCAAAAATGAAAATAAATAAGGAAACACAAGCTTTAAATGATACATTAAAGAAGATGGACTTAATTGATATTTATAGGACATTCCATCCAAAAACATCAGAATACATATTTTTCTCAAGTGCTCATGGAACATTCTCAAGGATAGATCGTATCTTGGGTCACAAATCAAGCCTTGGTAAATCTAAGAAAATTGAAATTGTATTAAATATATTTTCCAACCACAATACTATGAGACTACATATCAATTACAAGAACTGATCTGTAAAAAATACAAACACATGGAGGCTAAACAACACACTACGTAATAACAAAGTGATCACTGAAGGAATCAAAGAGGATATCAAAAAATATCTAGACTTCCGGGAAGATGGCGGAAGAGTAAGACACGGAGATCGCCTTCCTCCCCACAGATACACCAGAAATACATCTATGCGTGGAACAACTCCTACGGAGCACCTACTGAACGCTGGCAGAAGACCTCAGACCTCCCAAAAGGCAAGGAACCCCCCACGTACCTGGTTAGGGCAAAAGAAAAAATAAATAGAGACAAAAGGATAGGGACGGGTACTGCACCAGTGGGAGAGAGCTGTGAAGGAGGAAAAGTGTCCACACACTAGGAAGCCCCTTCACAGGCGGAGACTTCGGGTGGCGGAGTGGGGGAGCTTCGGAGGTGGAGACTGCGGGTGGCGGAGTGGGGGAACTTGGGAGCCGCGGAGGAGAGCACAGCAACAGCGGTGCGGAGGGCAAAGCGGAGAGATTCTAGCACAGAGGATGGGGCCGACCGGCACTCACCAACCGAGAGGCTTGTCTGCTCGCCCGCCGGGGCGGGCGGGGTTGGGAGCTGAGGCTCCGGCTTCTGTCAGAGCGCCGGGAAAGGACTGAGGTTGGCGGCATGAACACAGCCTGCAGGGCGTTAGTGCACCACGGCTGGCCGGGAGGGAGTTCAGGGAAAAGTCTGGACCTGCCGAAGAGGCAAGAGACTTTTTCTTCCCTCTTTGTTTCCTGGTGCACGAGGAGAGGGTATTAAGAACGCTGCTTAAGAGAGCTCCAGAGATGGGCGCGAGCCACGGCTAAAAGTGCAGAGCCCAGAGACAGACATGAGATGCTAAGGCCGCTGCTGCCGCCACCAAGAAGCCTGTGTGCGAACACAGGTCACTATCCACACCCCCTTCTGGGGAGCCTGTGCAGCCCGCCACTGCCAGGGTCCTGGGATCCAGGGACAACTCCCCCGGGAGAACGCACGGTGCACCTCAGGCTAGCAACGTCATGCTGGCCTCTGACGCTGCAGGCCTGCCCCGCACTCCGTGACCCTCCCTCCCCCCCGGCCTGAGCGAGCCAGAGCCTCTGAATCAGCGGCTCCTTTAACCCCGTCCTGTCTGAGCAAAGAACAGACGCCCTCCGGCGACCTATACGCACAGGCCGGGCCAAATCCAAAGCTGAGCTCCTGGGAGCTGTGAGAACAAAGAAGAGAAAGGGAAATTTCTCCTAGCAGCCTCAGAAGCAGCGGATTAAAGCTCCACAATCAACTTGATGTACCCTGCATCTGTGGAATACATGAATAGACAATGAATCATCCCAAATTAAGGAGCCCTGTGGATGAAAGGCTCTTGGTGCTGCAGCCAGGAGTCAGTGCTGTGCTTCTGAGGTGGGAGAGCCAACTTCAGGACACTGGCCCACAAGAGACCTCCCAGATCCACATAATATCAAACAGCGAAAATCTCCCAGAGATCTCCATCTCAATGCCAGCACCCAGCTTCACTCAACGACCAGCAAGCTACAGTGCTGGACATCCTATGCCAAACAACTAGGAAGACAGGAACACAACCCCACCCATTAGCAGAGAGGCTGCCCAAAATCATAATAAGTCTACAGACACCCCAAAACACACCACCAGACGTGGACCTGCCCACCAGAAAGACAAGATCTAGCCTCATCCACCAGAACACAGGCACTAGTACCCTCCACCAGGAAGGCTACACAACCCACTGAACCAAATTTAGCCACTAGGGACAGACACAAAAAACAACAGGAACTACGAAACTTCAGCCTGCAAAAAGGAGACCCAAACACAGAAAGATAAGCAAAATGAAAAGACAGAAAAACACACAGCAGATGAAGGAGCAAGATAAAAACCCACCAGACCTAACAAAGGAAGAGGACATAGGCAGTCTACCTTGAAAAGAATTCAGAATAATGATAGTAAAGATGATCCAAAATCTTGGAAATAGAATAGACAAAATGCACGAATCAGTTAGCAAGGACCTAGAAGAACTAAAGATGAAACAAACAATGATGAACAACACAAAAAATGAAATGAAAAATACTCTAGATGGGATCAATAGCAGAATAACTGAGGCAGAAGAATGGATAAGTGACCTGGAAGATAAAATAGTGGAAATAACTACTGCAGAGCAGAATAAAGAAAAAAGAATGAAAAGAACTGAGGACAGTCTCAGAGACCTCTGGGACAACATTAAACGCACCAACATTCGAATTATAGGGGTTCCAGAAGAAGAAGAGAAAAAAAAAGGGACTGAGAAAATATTTCAAGAGATTATAGTTGAAAACTTCCCTAATATGGGAAAGGAAATAGTTAATCAAGTCCAGGAAGCACAGAGAGTCCCATACAGGATAAATCCAAGGAGAAATACGCCAAGACACATATTAATCAAACTGTCAAAAATTAAATACAAAGAAAACATATTAAAAGCAGCAAGGGAAAAACAACAAATAACACACAAGGGAATCCCCATAAGGTTAACAGCTGATCTTTCAGCAGAAACTCTGCAAGGCAGAATGGAGTGGCAGGACACATTGAAATTGTTGAAGGAGAAAAACCTGCAACCAAGATTACTCTACCCAGCAAGGATCTCATTCAGATTTGATGGAGAAATTAAAACCTTTACAGACAAGCAAAGGCTGAGAGAGTTCAGCACCACCAAACCAGCTCTACAACAACTGCTAAAGGAACTTCTCTAGGCAAGAAACACAAAAGAAGGAAAAGACCTACAATAACGAACCCAAAACAATTAAGAAAATGGGAATGGGAACACACATATCGATAATTACCTTAAATGTAAATGGACTAAATGCTCCCACCAAAAGACACAGATTGGCTGAATGGATACAAAAACAAGACGCATATATTTGCTGTCTACAAGAGACCCACTTCAGACCTAGAGACACATACAGACTGAAAGTAAGGGGATGGAAAAAGGTATTTCATGCAAATGGAAACCAAAAGAAAGCTGGAGTAGCAATTCTCATATCAGACAAAATAGACTTTAAAACAAAGACTATTAGAAGAGACAAAGAAGGACACTACATAATGATCAAGGGATCGATCCAAGAAGAAGATATAACAATTGTAAATATGTATGCACCCAACATAGGAGCACCTCAATACATAAGGCAAATACTGACAGCCATAAAAGGGGAAATCGACAGTAACACATTCATAGGAGGGGACTTTAACACCCCACTTTCACCAATGGACAGATGATCCAAAATGAAGATAAATAAGGAAACACAAGCTTTAAATGATACATTAAACGAGATGGACTTAATTGATATTTGTAGGACATTCCATCCAAAAACAACAGAATACACATTTTTCTCAAGTGCTCATGGAACATTCTCCAGGATAGATCATATCTTGGGTCACAAATCAAGCCTTGGTAAATTTAAGAA
Organism: Globicephala melas; assembly: GCF_963455315.2. Taxonomy (NCBI): domain Eukaryota; kingdom Metazoa; phylum Chordata; class Mammalia; order Artiodactyla; family Delphinidae; genus Globicephala; species Globicephala melas. The sequence continues at coordinate 77,821,999 of NC_083335.1, forward strand.
AATTGAAATTGTATCAAGTATCTTTTCCGACCACAACGCTATGAGACTAGATATCAATTACAGGAAAAGATATGTAAAAAATACAAACACATGGAGGCTAAACAATACACTACTTAATAACGAAGTGATCACTGAAGAAATCAAAGAGGAAATCAAAAAATACCTAGAAACAAATGACAATGAAGACACGACGACTCAAAATCTATGGGATGCAGCAAAAGCAGTTCTAAGAGGGAAGTTTATAGCAATACAATCCTACCTTAAGAAACAGGAAACATCTCGAATAAACAACCTAACCTTGCACCTAAAGCAATTAGAGAAAGAAGAACAAAAAACCCCCAAAGTTAGCAGAAGGAAAGAAATCATAAAAATCAGATGAGAAATAATAAATGAAAAAGAAATGAAGGAAACGATAGCAAAGATCAATAAAACTAAAAGCTGGTTCTTTGAAAGGGTAAACAGAATTGATAAACCATTAGCCAGACTCATCAAGAAAAAAAGGGAGAAGACTCAAATCAATAGAATTAGAAATGAAAAAGGAGAAGTAACAACTGACACTGCAGAAATACAAAAGATAATGAGAGATTACTACAAGGAACTCTATGCCAATAAAATGGACAACCTGGAAGAAATGGACAAATACTTAGAAAGGCACAACCTGCCAAGACTGAATCAGGAAAAATAGAAAACATGAACAGACCAATTACAAGCACTGAAATTGAAACTGTGATTAAAAATCTTCCAACAAGCAAAAGCCCAGGACCAGATGGCTTCACAGGCGAATTCTATCAAACATTTAGAGAAGAGCTATCACCTATCCTTATCAAACTCTTCCAAAATATAGCAGAGGAAGGAACACTCCCCAACTCATTCTACAAGGCCACCATCACCCTGATACCAAAACCAGACGAGGATGTCACAAAGAAAGAAAACTACAGGCCAGTATCACTGCTGAACATAGATGCAAAAATTCTCAACAAAATACTAGCAAACAGAATCCAACAGCACATTAAAAGGATCTTACACCATGATCACGTGGGGTTTATTCCAGGGATGCAAGGATTCTTCAATATACGCAACTCAATCAACGTGATACACCATATTAACAAATTGAAGGAGAAAAACCATATGATCATCTCAATAGATGCAGAGAAAGCTTTTGACAAAATTCAACACCCATTTATGATAAAAACCCTGCAGAAAGTAGGCATAGAGGGAACTTTCCTCAACATAATAAAGGCCATATATGACAAACCCACAGCCAACATCGTCCTCAATGGTGAAAAACTGAAAGCATTTCCACTAAGATCAGGAACAAGACAAGGTTGCCCACTCTCACCACTCTTATTCAACATAGTTTTGGAAGTTTTAGCCACAGCAATCAGAGAAGAAAAGGAAATAGAAGGAATCCAAATCGGAAAAGAAGAAGTACAGCTGTCACTCTTTGCAGATGACATGATACTATACATAGAGAACCCTAAAGATGCTACCAGAAAACTATTAGAGGTAATCAATGAATTTGGTAAAGTAGCAGGATACAAAATTAATGCACATAAATCTCTGGCATTCCTATACACTGATGATGAAAAAAATCTGAAAGTGAAATTAACAAAACACTCCCATTTACCATTGGAACAAAAAGAATAAAATATTCAGGAATAAACCTACATAAGGAGACAAAAGAACTGTATGCAGAAAATTATAAGACCCTGATGAAAGTAATTAAAGATGGTACAAATAGATGGAGAGATATACCATGTTCTTGGATTGGAAGAACCAACATTGTGAAAATGACTCTAGTGCCCAAAGCAATCTACAGATTTAATGCAATCCCTATCAAACTACGACTGCCATTTTTCACAGAAGTAGAAAAAAAAAATCACAATTTGTATGGAAACACAAAAGACTCCGAATAGCCAAAGCAATGTTGAGAACGATAAACGGAGATGGAGGAATCAGGCTCCCTGACTTCCGACTATACTACAAGGGTACAGTAATCAAGACAGTACGGTACTATCCCAAAAACAGAAATATAGATCAATGGAATAGGATAGAAAGCCCAGAGATAAACCCACGCACATATGGTCACCTTATCTTTGATGAAGGATGCAGGAATGTACAGTGGAGAAAGGACAGCCTCTTCAATAAGTGGAGCTGGAAAAACTGGACAGGTACATGTAAAAGTATGAGATTAGAACACTCCCTAACCCCATACAGAAAAATAAGCTCAGAATGGATTAAAGATCTAAATGTAAGGCCAGAAACTATCAAACTCTTAGAGGAAAACACAGGCAGAACACGCTAAGACATAAATCACAGCCAGATCCTTTTTGATCCACCTCCTAAGAAATGGAAATAAAACCAAAAATAATTCAATAGGATCTAATGAAACCTAAAGCTTTTGCACAGCAAAGGAAACCATAATGAAGACCAGAAGACAACCCTCAGAATGGGAGAAACTATTTGAAAATGAAGCAACTGACAAAGGATTAATCTCCAAAATTTATAAGCAGCTCTTGCAGCTCAGTAACAAAAAAACCAACAACGCAATCCAAACTGGGCAGAAGACCTAAATAGACATTTCTCCAAAGAAGATATACAGACTGCCAACAAACACATGAAAGAATGCTCAACATCATTAATCATTAGGGCAATGCAAATCAAAAGTGCAATGAGATACCATCTCACACCTGTCAGAATGGCCATCATCAAAAAATCTAGAAAAATAAATGCAGGAGAGGGTGTGGAGAAAAGCGTACATTCTTGCACTGCTGGTGGGAATATGAATTGGTACAGCCACTATGGAGAACAGTATGGAAGTTCCTTAAAAAACTACAAATAGAACTACCATATGACCCAGCAATCCCACTACTGGCATGTAACCTGTGAAAACCATAATTCAGAAAGAGTCATGTAACAAAGTGTTCATTGCAGCTCTATTTACAATAGCCAGGAGATGGAAGCAACCTAAGTGTCCATCAACAGATGTATGGATAAACAAGATGTGGCGCATATATTCAATGGAATATTACTCAGCCATAAAAAGAAGCAAAATTGGGCTTCCCTGGTGGTGCATTATTTGAGTGTCCACCTGCCGATTCAGGGGACATGGTTTTGTGCTGCAGTCCTGGTAAATCCCACATGCTGAAGAGCAGCTGGGCCTGTGAGCCATGGTCGCTCAGCCTGCACATCTGGAGCCTGTGCTCTGCAACAGGAGATGCCACAACAGTGAGAGTCCCATGTATCGCAAAAGAAAGAAAGAAACAAACAAAATTGAGTTATTTGTAGTGAGGTGGATGGGCCTCGAATCTGGCATACAGGGTGAATTAAGTCAGAAAGAGAAATATAAATACCATATACTAACATGTATATATGGAAATAAGAAAAAAATGTCATGAAGAACCTAGATTTAAGGCAAGAATAAAGACACAGACCTACTAGAGAATGGACTTGAGGATATGGGGAGTGGGAAGGGTAAGCTGTGACAAAGTGAGAGAGTGGCATGGACATATATAAACTATGAAACGTAAAATAGATAGCTAGTGGGAAGCAGCCGCATAGCACAGGGAGATCAGCTTGGTGTTTTGTGACCACCTATAGGGATGGGATATGGAGGGTGGGGGGAGGGAGACGCAAAAGGGAAGAGACATGGGAACATATGTACATGTATAACTGATTCACTTTGTTATAAACCAGAAGCTAACACACCTTGTTAAGCAGTTATACTCCAATAAAGATTTAAAAAATAAGTAAAATAAAATAAAAATAATAAACCGTGGTACATCCGTATTATGGAATACTACACAGCAATAAAAAGGAACGGCCAGTGAATAATGCTGGGTGAAAAAAACTGCCAATAGCCAAATATTACATACTGTACAGTTCCATTTATTTAACTTTTTTGAGGTGACAATACTACAGAAATGGAAAACAGATTAGGTAGTGGTTGCCGGATGGTGGTTAAAGGGAGGCTCAGGGTGGGAGGTGAGGGGTTTGGCTATAATAGGTCAACATTAGGGATCCTTGAGGAGATGGAAATGTTCTCTGTCTTGACTGTAGCAGTGTCAAACTCCTGGTTGTGATATTGTGCTACAGTTTTGCACAATACGACAAAGTGGTAAAGGACAGTGGGTAAAGGATACATGGAATCTCTTTCTATTATTTCTTACAAATTCACATGAGTCTACAATTATCTCAATAAAAAGTTTAATTAAAAAAAGAACTGCTATATGATCCAAGTATTCCACTCCTGGAAATATTACTAAAGAAAATGAAAACACTAATTTGAAAAAATATATGCAAACCATGTTCATAGCAGCATAGAAGCATTGTTAAAAAATAGTCAATGTATGGAAGCCAAATAAGTGTCCATAAACAGATGAATGGAGAAATAATTCCACACAATGGAATATCACTCAGACATTAAAAAAGAATGAAATCTCCCATTTGGGCCAACACTGTTGGAGCTAGAGTGTATTAATGTTAGTGAAATAAGTCAGACATAGAAATACAAATAATGTATGTTTTAAGCTATATGTGAATTTAAAAACATAAAACGAATGAATATAACAAAAGACAAAGAGACTCACAGAAATAGAGGACAAACTAGTGGTTATTGGTGAGAAGAGGGGTTGGGGACAGGGCAAGATAGGAGAAGGGGGTTAGGACGTACAAACAAGTAGGTATAAAGTTGGACAACCGAGCAGAAATGGACAGATTTCTAGAAACATACAACCTGCCAAGACTGAATCAGCAAGAAATAGACAATGTGAACAGGCTAATCAATAATATGAAATTGTATTTGTAATAAAAAAAACTTCCAGCGAACAAAAGTTCAGGATGGCACAGCTTCACTGGGAATATTACCAAATATATAAAGAAATGTTAATACTTATGCTTCTCAAACAATTGCAAAAAATTGAGAGGAGGAAACAGTCCCAAATTCATACTATGAGAACACAATTACTCTGAAATGAAAACCAGAACAAGACAAAGACACTATAAAAAAATAAAATTACAGGACAATATCTCTGGTGAATATAGACAAACAAATCCTCAAGAGCAAACTGAACCAAACAGTATATAAAAATGATCATACAACATAATCAAGTGACATTCACTCTAGGGATACAAGGATAGTTCAATAGTTAAAAATCAATCAATGTGACGGGGGACCTTCAAGATGGCAGAGGACTAAGACGTGGAGATCACCTTCCTCACCACAAAGACATCAAAAATACATCTACATATGGAACAACTCCTACAGAACACCTACTGAATGCTGACAGAAGACCTCAGTCTTCTCAAAACGCAAGAAATTCCCCACATACCTAGGTAGGGCAAAAGAAAAAAGTAAAAACAGAGACAAAAAATAGGGAAGGGACCTACCCCTCTGGGAGGGAGCTGTGAAGGAGGGAAAGTTTCCACACACTAGGCAGCCACTTTGCTGGTGGAAACAGTGTTGACAGGGGGGATGCTTTGGAGCCACAGAGGAGAGTGCAGCAACAGGGGTAGAGGGCAAAGCAGAGAGATTCGCACACAGAGGATCAGTGCCAAGCAGCAATCACCAGCCTGAGAGGCTTGTCTGCTCATATGCTGGGGTGGGTGGGGGCTGGGAGCTGAGGCTTGGGCTTCGGAGGTCACATCCCAGGGAGAGGACTGGGGTTGGCTCTGTAAACACAGCAAAAAGAGGATACTGTGTCACATCTAGCATGGAGGGTGTCTGAGAAAAAGTTTGGAACTGCCTAACAGTCAAGAGAACATGGTTTTTGGGTGCATGAGGAGAGGAGATTCAGAGCTCTGCCTAAACGAGCTTCAGAGATGGGCACAAGCCCTGTCTATCAGTGTGGACATCAGAGATGGGCATCAAATGCTAAGGCTGCTGCTGAAGCTAACAAGAGTCTTGTGTGCAAGCACAGGTCAATATCCACACATCTGCCCACAGGAGCATGTGCAACCTGCCACTGCCAGGGTCCTGTGATGCAGGGACAACTTACCCAGGAGAACACATGGCATGCCTCAGGCTGTGACAGCATCACACTGGCCTCTGCCACTGCAGGCTAACCCCACATTCTGTACCCCTCCCTCCCCACAGCCTCAGTGAGCCAGAGCCCTGAATTAGCCGCTCCTTTAACCCCCTCCTGTGTGAGCAAAAAACAGACGTCAAAGGGCGACCTACATGCAGAGGCACAGCCAAATCCAAAGATGAATCCCAGAAACTGTTCGAACAAAGAAGAGAAAGGGAACTTTCTCCCGGCAGCCTCAGGAACAGCAGATTAAATTTCCAAAATCAACTTGATGTACCCTGCATCTGTGGAATACATGAATAGACAAAGAACCACCCCAAAATTGAGGTGGTGCACTTTGGGAGCAACTCTAGAATTGGGGTTTTCTGTATGCGACTGATTAGTTTCGGACTTCTATGTTTATCTTAGGTTTTAGCGCTTGTTAACATTGGTGGATATGTTTATTAGTTTGGTTGCTCTCTTCTTTTTTTATTACGTTTTTTACTTTAATAATATATTTATTTTTTATTTTAATAATGTTATTTTATTTTTAATTTTTTTATTTCTTTCTATTTTCCTCCCTTTTCCTCTCATCAATGTGGCTGAGAGAGTCTTGGTGCTCCAGGTGCTAGGTGGATACAAAACCAGCACCCATATATATGCTGTCTACAAGAGACCCACTTCAGACCTAGAGACACATACAGACTGAAAGTGAGGGGATGGAAAAAGATATTCCATGCAAATGGGGACCAAAAGAAAGCTGGAGTAGCAATTCTCATACCAGACAAAATAGACTTTAAAATAGAGACTATTAGAAGAGACAAAGAAGGACACTACATAGTGATCAATGGATCGATCCAAGAAGAAAATATAACAATTGTAAATATTTATGCACCCAACATAGGAGCACCTCAATATATAAGACAAATACTAACAGCCATAAAAGGGGAAATCGACAGTAACAAAATCATAGTAGGGGACTTTAACACCCCACTTTCACCAGTGGACAGATGATCCAAAATTTAAATCAATAAGGAAACACAAGCCTTAAATGATACATTAAACAAGATGGACTTATTTGATATTTATAGGACATTCCATCCAAAAACAACAGACCACACATTTTTCTGAAGTGCTCATGGAACATTCTCCAGGATAGATCATATCTTGGGTCACAAATCAAGCCTTGGTAAATTTAAGAAAATTGAAATTGTATCAAGTATCTTTTCTGACCACAATGCTATGAGACTAGATATTAATTACAGGAAGTGATCTGTAAAAAATACAAACACGTGGAGGCTAAACAATGCACTACATAATAACGAAGTGATCACTGAAGAAATCAAAGAGGAAATTAAAAAATACCTAGAAAAAATGACAATGGAGACATGACGACCCAAAACCTATGGGATGCAGCAAAATCAGTTCTAAGAAGGAAGTTTATGGCAATACAATCCTACCTTAAGAAACAGGAAACAAGTCGAATAAACAACCTAACCTTGGACCTAAAGCAATTGGAGAAAGAAGAACAAAAAAACCCCCAAAGTTAGCAGAAGGAAAGAAATCATAAAAATCAGATCAGAAATAAATGAAAAAGAAATGAAGGAAATGATAGCAAAGATCAATAAAATTAAAAGTTGGTTGTTTGAGAAGATAAACAAAATTGATAAACCATTAACCAGACTCATCAAGAAGACAAGGGAGAAGACTCAAATCAATAGAATTAGAAATGAAAAAGGAGAAGTAACAAGTGACACTGCAGAAATACAAAAGATCATGAGAGATTACTACAAGCAACTCTATGCCAATAAAATGGACAACCTGGAAGAAATGGACAAATTCTTAGAAAAGCAGAAAGAAATAGAAAAGATAAACAGATGAATCACAAGCAGTGAAATTGAAACTGAGATTAAAAGTCTTCCAACAAACAGAAGCCCAGGACCAAATGGCTTGACAGGCGAATTCTATCAAACATTTAGAGAAAAGCTAACACTTATCCTTCTGAAACTCTTCCAAAATACAGCAGAGGGAGGAACATTCCCAAATTCATTCTAAGAGGCCACGATCACTCAAAAAACAAAACCAGGGAAAGATGTCACAAAAAAAGAAAACTACAGGCCAATATCAGTGATGAACATAGAAGAAAAAATCATCAACAAAATATTAGCAAACATAAACCAACAACACATTAAAAGGATCATACACCATGATCAAGTGGGGATTATCCCAGGAATGTAAGGATTCTGCAATATAAGCAAATCAATCAATGTGATAAACCATATTAACAAATTGAAGGATAAAAACCATATGATAATCTCAATAGTTTCAGAAACAGCTTTCAACAAAATCCAACACCCATTTATGATATATACCCTCCAGTAAATAGGCATAGTGGGAACTTACCATAACATAATTAAGGCCATATATGACAAACCCAAAGCCAACATTGTTCTCAGTGGTGAAACACCAAAAATATTTCCACTACGATCAGGAACAAGACAAGGCTGCCCACTCTCACCACTTTTATTCAACATAGTTTTGAACATTTTAGCCATAGCAATCAGAGAAGAAAAAGAAATAAAAGAATCCAAATCTGAAAAGAAGTAAAACTGTCAGTGTTTGCAGATGACATTACAGTATACATACAGAATCCTAAAGATGCTACCAGAAAACTATTAGAGCTAATCAATGAATTTTTAAAGTGGCAGGAGAGGATAGAAATTTAATGCACAGAAATCTTTTGCATTCCTATCAGCAATGATGAAAAATCTGAAAGAGAAATTAAGGAAACACTACCATTTACCAATGCAAGAAAAATATTAAAATACCTAGGAATAAACCTACGTAAGGAGACAAAACCCCTCTATGTAGAAATCTATAAGGCACTGATGAAAGAAATTAAAGATGATACAAAGGGTTGGAGAGATATACCATGTTCCTGGATTGAAAGAATCAAATTTGTTAAAATGACTCTACTAGCCAAAAAATCTACAGATTGAATGCAATCCCTATCAAATTACCAATGGCATTTTTCACAGAACTAGAACAAAAAAATTTCAAAACTTGTATGGAAATACAAAAGACCCCATATAGCCAAAGCAATATTGAGAAAGAAAAATGGAGCTGGAGGGATCAGGCATCCAGACTTCAGACTATATTACAAAGCTACAGTAATCTAGACAGTATGGTACTTGCACCAAAACAGAAATATAGATCAATGGAACAGGATAGAAAGTCCAGAGATAAACCTACACACATATGGTAACCTTATCTTTGATAAAGAAGGCAGGAATATACAATGGAGAAAAGACAGCCTCTTCAATAGGTGGTGCTGGGAAAACTGGTCAGCTACATGTAAAAGAATGAAATTAGAATACTCCTTAACCTCACACAGCAAAATAATCTCATAATGGATTAAATATCCAAATGTAAGGCCAGACACTCTAAAACTCTTAGAGGAAAATATAGGCAGAACACTCTATGACACAAATCACAGCAAGATCCTTTTTGAGCCACTGCCTAGGGAATTGGAAATAAAAACAAAAATAAAAAATGGGACCTAATGAAACTTAAAAGCTTTTGCACAACTAAGGAAACCATAAAAAAGACGAAAAGACAACCCTCAGAACGGGAGAAAATATTTGCAAATGAAGCAACTGACAAAGGATAAATCTCCAAAATTTACAACCAGCTCATGCAGATCAATATCAAAAAAACAAACCCAATCCAAAACTGGACAGAAGACCTAAATAGACATTTCTCCAAAGAAGATATACAGATTGCCAACAAACACATGAAGGGATGCTCAACATCCCTATTCATTAGAGAAATGCCAATCAAACCTAAAATGAGGTGTCACCTCACATTAATCAGAACAGCCATGATAAAGAAATCTATCAACAATAAATGCTGGAGAGGGTGCGGAGAAAAGGGAATGCTCTTTCACTGTTGATGGGAATTTGAATTGATACTGCCACTATGGTGGACAGTATGCAGGTTCCTTAAAAAACTCAAAGTAGAACTACCATACGACCCCACAATCCTACTGCTAGGCATTTACCCTGAGAAATCCATAATTCAAAAAGAGTCATGTTGCTTCCATGTCCTGCAACATGACTCTTTTTGAATTATGGTTTTCTCAGGGTAAATGCCCAGTAGTGGGATTACTGGGTCATAGGGTAGTTCTATTTTTAGTTTTTTAAGGGACCTGCATACTGTCCTCCATAGTGGCTGTATCAATTCACATTCCCACCAACAGTGGAAGAGCATTCCCTGGAGGGTGGGAGGGAGGGAGACATAAGAGTGTAGAAATATGGGGATATATGTGTATGTATAACTGATTCACTTTCTTATAAAGCAGAAAGTAACACACCATTGTAAAGCAATTATACTCCAAAAAAGATGTTTAAGAAAAAAAAGTCATGTACCACAATGCTCATTGCAGCACTATTTACAATATCCAGGACATGGATGCAACCTAATTGTCCATAGACAGATGAATGGATAAAGAAGATGTGGTAAATATATACAATGGAATATTATTCAGCCATAAAAAGAAACGAAATTGGGTTATTTGTAGTGAGTTGGATGGACCTGGAGTCTGCCATACAGAGTGAAGTAAGTCAGAAAGAGGAAAACAAATACCGTATGCTAACACATATATATGGAATTTTAAAAAATTGTTCTAATATACCTAGTGGCAGGACCAGAATAGAGACACAGACATAGAGAATGTACTTGAGCACACAGAGAGGAGGAAGGCCAAGCTGCAACAAAGTGAGAGAGTGGTATGGACATATATATACTACAAAATGTAAAATAGATAGCTAGCGGGAAGCAGCCCCATAGCACAGGGAGATCAGCTCTGTGCTTTGTGACCACCTAGAGGGGTGGTATAGGGAGGGTGTGAAGGAGACACTAGAGGGAGTGGATATGGGGATATATGTATACATACTGTTGGTTCACTTTGTTATACAGCAGAGATTAACACAACAACATAAAGCAATTATCTCCAATAAGGATGTTAAAAATAATCAATCAATGTTATACACTACATTAACAAAGGAAGGATAGAAAATTACATGATCATCTCAATGGTACAGAAAAATCATTTGCCAAAATCGAATATCTATTTATAATAAAAACTGTCATCAAAGTTAGTATATTGGGAACATATCTCAACACAATAATAGCCAAGAAAAATTGTCTCTTCAGTAGGAGGTGCTGGCGAAACTGGAGAGCTACCTTTAAAAGAATTAAATTAGAACATTTTCTCACACCATATACAAACATTAACTCAAAATGGATTAAAAATCTAAATGTAAGACCTGATACCATAAAACTCCTAGAAGAGAAAATAGGGAGGATATTCTTTGACATAAATTGTAGCAGTATATTTTTAGATCTATCTCCTAAGGCAAAGGAAATAAAAGCAAAAATAACAAATGTGATCTAATTAAATTTAAGAACATTTGCACAGCAAAATAAACCATCAACTAAAGGAAAAGATAACCTACTGGACATGAGATGATATTTGCAAATGATATAACTGATGACAGTTTAATATCCAAAATATATAAACGATCATACAACTGAATATAAAAAAAACATTAAAAATGGGAAGACTTGAACAGACATTTTTCCAAAGAAGTTGTACAGATGTGTAACAGGCACATGTAAAGATGCTCAGCATCGCTAATTATAGGAGAAATGCTAACCAAAACCACAATGACCTATTACTTCACAACTGTCAGAATGGCTATTATCAAAAAGTTTACAAATAACAAACGTTGGGAAGGATATGGAGAAAAGGAAACCCTTGTACGCTGTTGGTGGAAATGTAAATTGGTGCAAACTTATGGAAAACAGTTTGTAGTTCCTCACAAAACTAAAAATAGAACTACCAAATTATCCAGCACTTCTACTCCTGTCTGTATATCCAAAGAAAATGAAAACACTAATACATACCCTCACTGTGGTTAATATATAACCTCATTGTTGTTGAGTATGATGTTAGCTTTGGGCTTGTCATATGTGGCCTCTATTACATTGAGGTAAGTTCCCTCTATACATGATATGGTAAATATATGTCATAAATGGATGTTGAATTTTGTCAAAAGCTTTTTGTTCATTTATTGAGATAATCATATGATTTTTAAAACTTGTTGATGTGATATAACAATAGTTTCAGATGTTGAAACTTCCTTACATCCCTGGGATAAATCTCACTTGATCTTTGTGTATCACCCTTTTAATATAATTTTGAATTTGGCTTGCTAATAATTTTTTTGATAATTTTCCACCTATGTTCATCAGATATATTGGCCCCTAATTTTAGATTCTTTCCTATTATTTTTTTGGTTCCTTTGTCTGGTTTTGACATCAGGGTGATGCTGGTTTTGTAGAATATTTTTGGAAGGGTTCATACTGCTGCAATTTTTGTAGTCTTTTGAGAAGGATAGTTTTTAACTGCTCTTTAACTGTTTAGTAGAATTCCCCTGTGAAGCTGTCTGATTCTGGCATTTTGTTTGTTGGGGATTTTGATTACTGATTCAATTTTATTACTGGTAATAAGTCTGTTTATATTTTTAATTTCTTCCTGATTCAGTATTGGGAGAATATACATTTATAGGAATTTGTCCATTTATTCTAGGTTGTCTATTTTATTGCATTATAATTGTTCATAGTAATCTCTTATGATCCTTTTTATTTATGTAGTGTTGTTTTCAAATTCTCATTTTTCATTTCTGATATTATTTATTTGGTCCTTCCCCTTCTTTCTTGATGAGTCTAGCTAAATATTTATCATTTTGTTTATGTTTTTAATAACCAGATTCAAGTTTCATTGATCTTTTACATTTTATAAATCTTTATTTCATTTATTTCTGCTCTGATCTTTATTTTCTTCTAGTAATTTTTTTTTCTAGTTCCCTTAGGTGTAAGGTTAGGTTGTTCGAGATTTTCTGAGTAGGATTTTATTGACATAAACTTCTCTCTTAGAACTACTTTTCCTGTGTCCCATAAATTTTTGACCATTGTTTTCATTTCATTTGTCTCCACGTATTTTTAATTTCATCTTTGATTTATTCAGTGATGTATTTGTTGTTTACCACCATATTGTTTCGCCTCCACGTGTTTGTAAGTTTTGCTTTCTTTTTTTTTCTCTCCTTCCTTTTTTATTTAACATCTTTATTGGAGTGTAATTGCTTTACAATGGTGTGCTAGTTTCTCCTTTATAACAAAGTGAATCAGCTATACATATACATATATCCCCATGTCTCCTCCCACTCTCCCTATCCCACCCTTCTAGGAGATCACAAAGCACCAAGCTGATCTCCCTGTGCTATGCGGCTTCTTCCCACTAGCTATCTATTTTACATTTAGTAGTGTATATATGTCCATGCCAATCTCTCACTTTCTCCCAGCTTACCTTTCCCCCTCCCCATATCCTCAAGTCCATTCTCTAGTAGGTCTGCGTCTTTATTCCCGTCTTGCCCCTAGGTTCTTCATGACCATTATTTTTCTTAGATTCCATATATATGTGTTAGCATATGGTATTTTTCTCTTTCTAACTTACTTCACTCTGTAGGACAGATTCTAGGTCCATCCCCCTCACTACAAATAACTCAATTTCTGTTCCTTTTGTGGCTGAGTAATATTCTGTTGTATATATGTTCCACATCTTCTTTATCCATTCATCTGTTGATGGATACTTAGCTTGCTTCCATGTCCTGACTATTGTAAATGGAGCTGCAATGAACATTGTGGTGCATTACCTTTTTTGAATTATGGTTTTTTCAGGGTATATGCCCAGTAGTGGGATTGCTGGGTCGTATGGCCATTCTATGTTTAGTTTTCTAAGGAACCTCCATACTGTTCTCCATAGTGGCTGAACCAATTCACATTCCCACCAGCAGTGCAAGAGTGTTCTCTTTTTTCCACACCCTCTCCAGCATTTATTGTTTCTAGATTTTTTGATGATGGCCATTCTGACCATGTGTGTGAGATGATACCTCATTGTGAGTGAGACGATATCTCATTGTAGTTTTGATTTGCATTTCTCTAATGATTAATGATGTTGAGCATTCTTTCATGTGTTTGTTGGCAATCTGTATATCTTCTTTGGAGAGATGTCTATCTAGGTCTTCTGCCAACTTTTGGATTGGGTTGTTTGTTTCTTTGATATTGAGCTGCATGAGCTGCTTGTAAATTTTGGAGATTAATCCTTTGTCAGTTGCTTCATTGGCAAATATTTTCTCCCATTCTGAGGGTTATCTTTTCATGTTGTTTATGGTTTCCTTTGCTGTGCAAAAGCTTTTAGGTTTCATTGGGTCCCATTTGTTTATTTTTGTTTTTATTTCCATGTCTGTAGGAGGTGGGTCAAAAAGGATCTTGCTGAGATTTATGTCATAGAGTGTTCTGCCTTTATTTTCCTCTAAGAGTTTTATAGTGTCTGACCTTACATTTAGATCTTTAATCCACATAGAGTTTATATTTGTATACAGTGTTAGGGAACGTTCTAATTTCATTCTTTTCAATGGAGCTGTCCAGTTTTCCCAGCACCACTTTTTGAAGAGGCTGTCTTTTCTCCATTGTATACTATTGCCTCCTTTATCAAAGATAAGGTGACCATATCTATGTTGGTCTATCTCTGGGATTTCTATCCCGTTTAGTTGATCTATATTTCTGTTCTTTTGGCAGCACCATACTCTTTTGATTACTGTAGCTTTATAGTATAGCCTGAAGTCAGGGAGCCTGATTCCTCCAACTCTACTTTTTCTATCTCAGGATTCCTTTGGCTGCTCGGGGTCTTTTGTGTTGCCATACAAATTGTGAAAAATTTTTTTCTAGTTCTGTGAAAAATGTCAGTGGTAGTTTGATAGTGATTGCATTGAATCTGTAGATTGCTTTGCATAGTATAGTCGTTTTCACAATGTTGATTCTTCCATTCAAAGAACGTGCTATATTTCTCCATCTGTTTGTATCATCTTTAATTTCTTTCATCAGTGTCTTGTAGTTTTCTGCATACAGGTCCTTTTTCTCCTTAGGTAGGTTTATTTCCAGTTATTTTACTCTTTTTGTTGCAGTGATAAATGGGAGTGTTTCTTTAATTTCTATTTCAGATATTTCATCATTAATGTATAGGAATGTCAGAGATTTCTGTGCATTAATTTGTTTCCTGCTACTTTACCAAATTCATTGATTAGCTCTAGTAGTTTTCTGTTAGCATCTTTAGGATTCTGTACGTATAGTATCATGTCATCTGCAAACAGTGACAGATTTACTTCTTTTCTGATTTGGATTCCTTTTATTTCTTTTTCTTCTCTGATTGCTGTGGCTAAGACTTCCAAAACTGTGTTGAGTAATGGTGAGAGTTGGCAACCTTGTCTTGTTCCTTATCTCAGCAGAAATGGTTTCATTTTTTCCCCATTGAGAATGATATTGGCTGTGGGTTTTTCATATATGGCTTCATTATGTTGAGGTAAGTTCCCTCTATGCCCACTTTCTGGAGGGTTTTTATCATAAATGGGTGTTGAAATTTGTCGCAAGTTTTGCTGCATCTATTGAGATGATCATATGATTTTACTACTTTAATTTTTTAATATGGTTTGTCACATTGATTGATTTGCATATATTGAAGAATCCTTGCATTCCTCTGATAAACCTCACTTGATCATTGTGTATGATCCTTTCAGTGTGCTGTTGGATTCTGTTTGCTAGTATTTTGTTGAGGATTTTTGCATCTATGTTCATCAGTGATAGTTGCCTATAGTTTTCTTTTTTTGTGACATCTTTGTCTGGTTTTGGTATCAAGGTGATGGTGGCCTCATAGGATGAGTTTGGGTGTGCTCCTCCCTCTGCTATATTTTGGAAGAGTTTGAGAAGGATAGGTGTTAGCTCTTCTCTAAATGTTTGATAGAATTCGCCTGTGAAGCCATCTGGTCCTGGGCTTTTGTTTGTTGGAAGATTTTGAGTCATAGTTTCAATTTCAGTGCTTGTGATTGGTCTGTTTAAATTTTCTATTTCTTCCTGCTTCTGTCTTGGAAGGTTGTACTTTTCTAAGAATTTGTCCATTTCTTCCAGTTTGTCCATTTTATTGGCATATTGTTGCTTGTGATCTCTCATGATCCTTTGTATTTCTTCAGTGTCAGTTTTTACTTCTTTTTCTTTTCTAATTCTATTGTTTTGAGTCTGCTCCCTTTTTATCTTGATGGGTCTGGCTAATGGTTTATCAAGTTTGTTTATCTTCTCACAGAACCAGCTTTTCATTTTATTGATCTTTGCTATCATTTCTTTAATTTTTTTCATTTATTTCTGATCTGATCTTTATGATTTCTTTTCTTCTGCTAACTTTAGGGTTTTTTTGTTCTTCTTTCCCCAATTGCTTTTTGTGTAAGGTTAGGTTGTTTATTTCCGATGTTTCTTATTTCCTGAAGTAGGATTGTATTGATATAAACTTCCCTCTTAGAAGTTCTTTTGCTGCATCCCATAGGTTTTGGGTCATCATGTTTTCATTGTCATTACACAAATTGTCTTTGGGAATGCACAGTATTTAATGATTTAAGAAAAAATTGTAAAAGGTAAACTAAATGAAAAAATTGTAAAAGGTAAACTAAACGATAAATGCTCTCATCATGGTACCTTAGTCACAGGAGATATCACAGATAAGAAAATAATATATGTTAAAAAAAACTAAAAGCTGCCCTTTAACAGAAAGCATTCAGTTATCATTTCTACTTACTCATCTTTCTCTGTTTGCCATACTCCTTCTTTTTTAAAAGCATTTTGTGTGAATGTAACAGATATACAGAAAAATGATTAAAACATAAATGTAACCACCACCCAGGTCAAGAAATAGAGCATTGAGAACAACACTAGAAGCCTTCCCCATATTTGTTTATTTCCAATGACACCTGTCTCTCACCTAATTTAGACATATCCTTTATTGTAGATTTTATGGTAATCATTTTCTTGTGTTTTTATTGGTTTTACCACCTATTTATGAATCCTTAACTAATAAAAATATTTATCTATTTTTAAGATTTATACAAATTGCCTCACAATGTATGTATTTCTTCTGATCTTTCACTTACCATTAACGTCTTAAGAGTAAATCAAGAAGCTGCGCTGAAGTTGTTTCAGGTTAATTCCTGTAAAATCGTTCATTATATGAAGATAACACAAGAAATTTATCCATTGTAATATTTTTGGACATTTCGGTTATTTAAACTTTTCAAGTGTTCTGAATAAAACTGTTATAAACATCCATGTACCAGTATCCCAGGGCTCTAGGGTATATACCTATCAACAGAGTGGTTTCATCATAAGTATCTTTAAATATCAAAGATAATACCAAACTGTTTTCCAGAGCAGTTGTACTGATTTGCATTCACACCAGATGTTTTTGAGAGTTGCCTTTGTACCACATCTTTGACAAAACATGGCATTGCAACACTTTAAGTTCAGTTAACATGGTTGTCTATAAATGATATACCATTCTGCTTTAAATTTCTGCTTCTCTGATTATTAATGCTGTTGAGCACTTTCTCATATGTTTATACATTGCTGGAATCTCTTCCTTTGTGAATTCTCTGTCCAAGTCTTTTTGTCCATCTTCTTATTGAATTGTCTGTTTTTTCTTATAATTGTGGAAATTTATATATTCTCAATAGCAGTCATTTGTAACATATGTGTCATAGTCCCTTTTCTAATTTATAGCTGTTTCACTTTCTTACATCATTTAATAAATAGGGTTTTATAATTTTAAAATAACATAATGTAAAACAATGTTCTTCTTTATAATTAGTGATTTTATTGAAACTTATAAAGGATTATTTCCTTACTATGAGGTCATAATGTATTTTCTCCTGTACCACCTTATTTAGCCATTAAATTTTTAGCTATCATATTTAAAACTATAATTTGCCAGGAGTTAATTTTTGGGTGAGTGGTGTGAATTAGCCTTTTTAATCATGTGAATTTTCATCTTCTGCAATACCATACACTAAAAAGGCTATCTTTTCCCAACTGTTCTGTGCTGTCACCTTTGTCATAAACCAAATGGTTATATACACACAGGTCAAAATCTGGGATCTCTATTTTGTCCAATTTTTATATGTATTTTTATGAACCTATAATCACAGAATTAGTACAGGTACCTAAGTTTTGCTACCTAGCAATGTAAGTGTGATCACTAATTCTTCTTTAAGAATGTCTTAAATGAGATTGTTTCCTTTATTTCTACTTCTTTTATTACCGATTTTCCTTATTACTGTTTTATTTATTTATTTATTTTATGTTTTGCTGATAGTGTATGCAAATGCAACTATTTTTATGTTGATTTTGAACTTTGCAACTTTCCTGAATTTATTGATTAGTTCTAGCAGTATTTTTGTGAAGTCTTTAGGATTTTCTATACATCAGATTATATCTGCAAACAGGAAATTTTACTTCTTACTTTCCTATTTGGGTGCCTTTTATTTCTTTTCCTTGCCTGATTGCTCTGGCTAGGATTTCCAGTAATATGTTGAATAAGAGTGGTGAGATTGAGCACCCTTGTCTTGCTCCTGGTATTAGAGGAAAAGTATTCAACCTTTCAATATTGATTATGAATGATGTTGGTTATGGGCTTGTCATATATGGCCTTTATTGTGTTGAGGTATGTTCCTTTTATAACCATTTGTTGACTTTTTTTATCATGAAAGGATGTTGTATTTTGTCAAATGCTTTTTTCTGCATCTATTGAGATGATCATATAATTTTATCTTTCATTCTATTAATGTGGTAGATCACATTTGTTGATTTGTGTATGTTAAACCTTCCTTACATCCAAGGAATAAATCACACCAATCATGGTGACTGAGCCTTTCTGTGCTGCTGAATTCAGTTTGATAATATTTAGTTGAGTATTTTTGCATCTGTGTTCATCAGGGATGTTGGTCCTTAATTTTCTTTTCTTAATGTGTCCTTATCTGGCTTTGGTATCAGAGTAATATTAGCCCCATGAAATGAGTTTGGGAGTGTTCTCTCCTCTTCAATTTTTTGGAAAAGTTTGAGAAGAATTGACATTAATTCTTCTTTAATTGTTTGATTGAATTCACCTGTAAAACCATCTTATCCTGGGCTTTACTGTCTTGGGAAGTTTTGTATTACTGATTTAATCAATATCCTTATTCATTATTAGTCTGTTCAGATTTTCTATTTCTTCATGATTCAGTCTTGGTAAGTTGTATGATACAAGGTATTTATCCATTTCTTCTATGTTATCCAGTTTTTGTTGTTCATAGTAGTCTCTCATAATCCTTTGTATTTCTGTGGTATCATTTTTAATGTCTCCTCCATCATTTCTGATTTTATTTGAATCTTCTCTCTTTTTCTGAGTTAGACTAGCTAAAGGTTTGCCAATTTTGTTTATCTTTTAATCTTTTCAAAACACCAGCTCTTAGTTTCATTGATGTTTTCTATTCTTTTTCTGGTATCTATGCCATTTATTTCCATTCTGATCTTTGTTATTTCCATACTTCTTTTAACTTTGGGCCTACTTTGTTCTTCTTTTCCTAGCTCCTTGAGCTGTAAAGTGAGACTGTTTAATTGAGATCTCTCTTCTTTTATAATGTACGTGTTTATCACTCTAAACTTCCTTCTTAGAACTGCTTTTGCAGAATCTCTTAGGCTTTGATATGTTGTACTTCCATTTTCATTTGTTTCAAGTTATTTCTTGATTCGCCTTTTGATTTCTTCTTTGACCCACTTTTGTGAACAGTGTTATGTTATTCCCACATATTCATGAATTTTCCAGCTCTCCTCCCATTAATAAATTCTAGTTTCATATCATTTGGCCAGAAAAGTTACTTGACATCATTTTAATCTTTTACATTTGCTGAGACTTGTTTTTTACCTAATGTTGACCAAAAAAAAAAAAAAAAAAGCACAACATAAAAGTTGAGAGTTATGCATTTTTTTGGTGAACTTCGAGGCGGGGAGACAGCATCTCAGATAAACACTGAGAAAGCTATTCCAAAGAGGAAGGTGGGAAGCCAGGATATATAGGAGTTTTTGCAACAACACCAGGTAGTCAGAACAAAAGATAATGTTAATAAAAGAAGAAAGAGATATCTCAAATTAAGGAATTTAGTACTTTTCTATGTATGAGAATATACAAGAATCCAAGTTCACTGAAATCATTCTTTTGATATGCATCTCAGTTTCCTGGGGCCAGTATCCTGTGTTTTCTCATCCTGAGTTTCCTCAAGCTGCACCATTGGAGGTGACTGTAGTCTGATGACTGCTAGATGGTGGGCATTCCTTGTTTCCATCCTGAGTTCCCTCAGGGCTCATTGTCGGGGATGGCTGCAATTACTGGTGACTGCAACATCATTTGTTTATTGATATGGCAGCCAATATTTTATTTCTCACTAACATACAATCTGTCCTGGAGAATATTTTGTGTGTGCTTTAGAAGAATGTTTATTCTGCTGTTGCTGGACAGAATGTTCTCTATAAGTGTATTAAGTTCATTTTTTCTAAAGTTTAGTTCAACTCCATTATTTCTTTTTTGATTTTCTTTCTGGATGATCTAATCTGTTGTTGAAATGGGGTACTGAAATCCCCTACTACAATTTCATTGCTGTCTATTTCTTCTTCAGATCTGTTAGTAATTGTTTTATATATGTAGGTGTTGCAATATTGGGCATGCATATATTTACAATTATTATAGCCTGTTGATGAGTTGACTCCTTTATCATTATATAATGACCTCCACCGAATTTTGTTGCAACTTTTACCTTAAGTCTATTTTGTGTTATAAAAGCATAGCCACCCCTTCTCTCCTTTGATGTTCATTTGCATGTAACATATTTTTGTATCCCTTCAATTTCAGGCTATGAGTGTCCTTACATCTTAAGTGAGTCTCTTACTGTCACCATATAGTTGGGTTGTGTCTTTTTTTTAATCCATTAAACGGCTTGATGATTTTTAATTGGAGATTTTATACCATTTACACCTACAGTAATTTTTGATAAGTAAGACTTACTATTACCATTTTGTCAATTGACTTCTGATTGTTTTGTAGTTCCTCTTTTTCTTTCTCTCTTGATGTCTTCCTTGTGGATTGACTTTTTGTAGTTGTTAGCTTTGATTCTTTTCTTTTTATCATTTGCATGTCTAAATTTGTGCTTTGTGATTATCATGAGACTTTCAGAATATATCTTATAGTTATAATAGTCTTCTTTTTTTTTTTGCAGTATGCAGGTCTCTCACTGTCGTGGCCTCTCCCATTGCTGAGCACAGGCTCTGGATGCGCAGGCTCAGTGGCCTTGGCTCATGGGCCTAGCCACTCTGTGGCATGTGGGATCTTCCCGGACTGGGGCACGAACCTGTGTCCCCTGCATCGGCAGGTGGACTCTCAAACACTGTGCCACCAGGGAAGCCCTATAATAGTCTATTTTAAGCTGATAATATCTTAACATCATTTGCCTAAAAATTCTAAACATTTATTTGCCCCTACACACATTTTATGTTGTTGATGTCCCAATTTACATCTTTTTATATTGTGTACCCATTAACAAAATATTGTAGCTACTATTACTTTTTATACTTTTGTCTTTTAGTCTATAAGCTAGAGTTCAAAGTGTTTTACATACCACCATTGCAGTATTAGCACATTTTGAATTTGATTATATGTTCATCTTTACTAGTGAATTTTATACCTCCCCAGGTTTTCATGTTACCAATTAGTATCCTTTGGTTTCAGTTTGACAGACTCTAGAAATTTTTGTAAGGCAGGTTTAGTGGTGATAAACTTCCTTACACTTTTGTTTATTTGGAAAAAGCCTGTATTTCTCTTTGATTCCATAATGATAGCTTTTCTAAGTGTAGTACGCTTGTTTGATTTTTTTTTCTTCTTTCAATATTTTGAATATAACATTTCACACCCTCTGGGCTTCCAAGGTTTCTACTGAGAAATCCTGTAGCTTTATGGGAGTTCCCTTGTATATTATGAGTCACTCTTGCTGTTTTCAAAACTCTCTTTGTCTTGGATTTTGACAATTTAATTAGAATGTGTCCACATATAGCCCTTATTTAATTCCACCTATTTGGGGAACTTTGAACCTCTTGATTGTGGATTTCCATTTCTCTCCCCATGTTTTGGAAGTTTTCTGCCATTATTTTTTTAAATGTACTTTCTGTTTCTTATTCTTTCTCTTCTCCTTCTGGCATTCCTATAATGTGTATATTCTTTAAATAGATATCCCATAAGTCTAGCCAGATTTCTTCACTCTTTTACTATTTTTTTTCTTTTTGTTCCCCTGACTGAGTTATTTGAATGACTTGTATTTTTTCCTCCTGTGGCTTTCAAAGTTGTCTCTTTGAGTTTTATTATGATGAGTTTCAGTGAAGAGGTCTTTGTGTTGAATCTCCTTGGAGATCTTTGAACTTCATGCACTTGGATAGCCATATCTCTCCCCAGATTTGGTAAGATTTTAGCCATTATATCTTTAATTAAGATTCTTGTCCCTTTCTCTCTTTTCTTTCTGGGACTTTCATAATGTGATTATTGTTTTCCTTGTTAGTGTCCTATATTTCATGTATGTTTTCTTTCTTCAATCTTTTTCATTCTTATTTCTTTTTCTCCTCTGACTATATAACATCAAGAGATCTATCTTCAAGTTTGCAGATTCTTTTTCCTGCTTGATTTTATGTGTTACTGAAGATTACTTTTGCATTTTTTTTCATTTCATTTATTATATCCCTTGGTTCCAGAATTTCTGTTTGGTTCTATTTTATGATTTCTGTCCCTTGATGAACTTCTCATTTTGTTCATGCATTGTTTTCCTGAGTTCTTTGAATTGTCTATATGGGCTCTCTTGAATATTTCAGAGTTTCCTTAAAATAATTACTTTGAAATCTTCTTAAGGTAATGTTCAAATCTCCATTTATTTGGAGTCAGTTACTGGACAATTATTGTGTTCCTTTTGTGGTGTCATGTTTCCTTGCTTTTTTGTGTTTCTAATGTCTTTGCTCTGACATCTGTGCATTTGAGTGTACAGTCACCTTTTCTATCTTTTTCTGACTGTCACCTGAAGATTGCTGAAGGGCACCCACTGGGGTGGAGCAGTGTAGTGTAAGCACCTTGCAGTGGGATTTTTTATTGTAATGCAAGTGCTTGACTTAAGCTTCTGATTACCAAGGAATCCACTTCAAAGACGGCTATCTTGAATAAACACATTACCAGCCACACAAATATGTAAAAACCTAGCCCCCCATCCCAAAGTTTCCTTTATTTTAGAGACTCTGGTGACTTCAATAACTGTTTGTCTGCTTGTTTTTCCCTTCCTGCACTTTAATACTCACTCTTATGTTTTAAATTCACCAATAAAGACTGAATTCTTGAAATTTTAGGCCTTCCACCCTCAACTATAATAGCAGCGGAGCCCAAGGTCCACATTCTCTATCTATGACCTTGTCGTGTGGCCCCACATAGTACATAGGAGTGTTGCAATATTGGATACCCTATAGGATTTGTGAATAAAAAATCTTGTTTTTTTCCAGTTTCCTGATGGTTATTGATGAGAGCATCTTGCAATTATAATACGAATCACAAGGGCAAGTCTAGAACAACGTTGATTCTTAAAGGGGAAATGTTTGTGTGGGGTGTTCACTGCAGGCCCAGGTGAGTGCCCTCAGACATTTCTATTGATAGCATCACTATCAATAGTCTAAGACTGGCACAAAACAAACAGTGTAGTCAGCAAGTTTGCATAATTGCCTTTGCAATTAAATGAGGGGAATGCCCTTTAGCTGTAACTGTCTTACTGACACCATCTGAGAAGGGAAAACTGCTAGCTGGAGGTCTGTTTCCCTGCTATGTGTTTTCACATGTTGCCTGTGGAATTAATCCCAAAATGACACAGTTTCCATGATAATTCAACAGTTTCCCTAGAGCCATGTCAATAAGGCCAAGTGGCCTAAAGAGATGTTTAGACTATTAATTATAAAGGCCTTAATTGACTATTAACGTACACAAGGATCCTCCATAGGAGGGCAGACTGAATTGCAAGGCTATTGTCAGCACCCAAGAAGAGGCTCTGGGCTAAAGGCATAAGGAAAAAATATTCTCATAGGTGAGAAGGACAGGAGACTTCTACCTGTGACCACTGAGTTGGCAGGTCATGTCTGGACTGTGTGCTCTAACCTGACAGAGTGAAATAGCCTTGCAACAGTAAACCTATGGCATCACAAAAGGGGAAAAGCAACAGAGGCTTACAGTCTCTGTGTCACCACTTCATTCACTGCTCTCACTCTTTTCCCCCGATCTGATGGGATAATGTGGGTCCAATCTCTGGTGCAATGATACTAAAAATGAATTGGCAAATGCAAATGTACTGAATATCTGGTGTCAGCAACTGCTAAAAACCCTGAAGAGGTACACTAGCTCCTCAATAAATGCAAAGTCCCTTCCTGGGCATTGCTGTGGCATACCAACATGCCTAGGCTCTGTTTTTATACTCAAGAATCCTAGGAGATTTCCCCAAAATACCTTTGCATATCATGCTAGTGGAGACAGACCTAAATTATGGGGAGGTATCTTGGAATATATTGAAAATAAAAGTGGTCACCTCTGAAGAGGGTTCACAAGGATATCATCCACAATTTTTTCCAATAACAACATATAAGTTTAATGTAATGGGAGAAAATCAAGAAGTAGAACTAAGATAAAAAACTACACCTTTACTGAAACCCAAGCCTTTCTTAATGATCTAGTGCAGCAGGAAGCAGAGAATAGATTGACTATTGTGGGTTTGGGGAATGGGCTCAGAATTGTATAGATTTTAGGTTCTTTAGAGATACTAGCCAACTGGTGCAATTTGGCAGCCATGAGTGACAATGTATAGGATTGCAAGAGATTTATATGCATTAATTTTGTATCCTGAATTAAGAAGAAAAACATAATTTGAACAGACTGATTAGTAGAAGTGAAATATAATCTATAATTAAAAAAAACTCCCTGCAAACAAAATTCCAGGACCAGATGTCTTCCCTGAGGAATTCTACCAAACATACAAAGAACTCATGCCATCTTTCTCAAACTCTACCAAAAGATTGAAGAGGATGGAACACTCCCAATACCATTCTATGAAACCACAATTACCCTGACACCAAAATAGACACACCACAAAAAAGAAATACAGGCCAATATCTTTGATGAGTATAAATGAAAAAATCTTCAACAAAACATTAACAAAGAGAATCCAACATCACAAGGAAGGATCATACTCCATGATCAAGTTGGATTCATTCCAGGGTCACAAGGATGGTTCAACATATGGAAATAAATCAATGTGATACACCACTATAGCAAAAGACAAAAAACACATGATAATTTTGATAGATGCAGAAAAAGCATTTGATAATATTCAACATCCATTCATGATAAAAATTCTTGCCACAGTGAGCATAGACAGAAAATATCTCTACATAATAAAAGATATTTATGACAAACCCACAGCCAACATGATACTCAATGGTGAAAACCTAAGAGTTCCCATTAAATTCTGGAAAAAGACAAGGACGCCTACTCTTACCACTACAATTCAACATAGTTTTGGAAGTCCTATCCACAGCAATCAGACAAGAAAAAGAAATAAAAATTATCCAAATTGGAAAGGAAAAGGTAGAATTGTCATTGTATGAAGATGACATGATATTCTATACAGAGAACCTTAAACTTTCCACACAAAACTATTAGAACTAATAAATAAACTCAGCAAAGTAGCAGGATACAAGACCAATATACAATAATCTTTTGCATTTCTTTACACTAAGAATAAAATTTTAAAGAATTTAAAAAATCTCATATAAAATTACTTCAAAAAATAAACTAAAATACCTATGAATAAACCTAACCTGGGAGGTAAAAGACCTATATGCTGAGAAATATAAAACATTGATAAAGGATATTGAAGATGATGCAAAGAAATGGAAAGATATCCCATGCACTTGGATTGGAAGAATTAATATTGTTAAAATGGTCATACTACACAAAGAAATCTACAGATTTAATGTGATCCTTATCAAACTACCCATAACATTTTTCATAGAAGTAGAACAAATAATTGTAAAATTTATATGTAACCACAAAAGACATAATTGTCAAAGTAATCCTGAAGAAGAAGAGCAAAACTGGAGGCATAACCCTTCCAGACTTCAGACAATATTACAAAGGTGCAAGTAATGAAAACAAAATGGTATTGGCACAAAAACAGACATATAGCTCAATGGAACAGACTGGAAAGCCTGGAAACAACTCACACACATATGTTCAATTAATCTATGACAAAGGGCAGGAATACACAATGGAGAAAAGACAGTCTCTTCAGCAAGTGGTGTTGAGAAAGCAGGATGACCTCATGTAAATCAGTGAATTTAGAAAACTCCCTAACACCATACAGGAAAATAAACTCAAAATGGCTTAAAGAATTAAACATAAGACATGACCCCATAAAACTTCAAGAAGAGATCATAGGAAAAATATTCTAGTACATAAATAGTAATAATATTTTCCTAGGTGAATCTGCCAAGTCGAAAGAAATAAAAGAAAAAATAAACAAGTGGGGCCTAGCCAAAGTTATAAACTTTTGCTCAGCAAAGGAAACCATAAATAAAACCAAAAGACAACTTATGGAATGGGAGAAAATATTTGCAAATGATGTGACTGACAGCAGATTTATACCCAGAAGATACATACAGCTCATAAAACTCAATATCAAAAAAACAAGCAACCCAATCAAAAAATAGGCAGAAAACCTAAATAGACATTTCTCCAAAGAAGACATACAGATGGACAACAGGCACATGAAAAGATGCTCAACATCCTCAATTATTAGAGAAATGCAAATCAACACTACAATGAGGTATCCCCTCAAAACAGTCAGAATGGCCATCGTCAAAAGTGTACAAATAAATGCTGGGGAGGATGTGGAGAAAAGGGAACCCTCCTACACTGTTAGTGGGAATGTAAATTGGCACAGCCACTATGGAAAACACTATGGAAGTTCTTTTAAAAATTAAAAATAGAGTTACCGTGTGATCCAGCAGTCCCACTCCCAGGCATATATCCAGAAAACATGAAAACTATAATTTGAAAAGGTTCATGCATACCCATGCTGACAGAAGCACTGTTCACAATAACAAACATGGAAGCTAAATATCAGTAAATGCCCATCCACAGATGAATGGATAAAGAAGCCATGGTATATATATATATATATATATATATATATATATATATATATATATATATATATATATATATATATATATATATATATACACATATAGAATGGAATATCACTCAGCCAAAAAAATAGTGAAATATTGCCATTTGTAGCAACATGGATTATCATACTAAGTGAAGTAAGTCAGAGAAAGATGAATATCATATAATATCACTTATATGTGGAATCTTAAAAAATGATACAAGTGAACTTATTTACAAAACAGAAATAGACTCACAGACATAGACAACAAACTTATGGTTACCAAAGAGGGAGAGAAATAAATTAGGATTTGGAGATTAACATATGCATACTACTATATATAAAATAGATAAA
This sequence comes from Globicephala melas, assembly GCF_963455315.2. Lineage (NCBI taxonomy): Eukaryota > Metazoa > Chordata > Mammalia > Artiodactyla > Delphinidae > Globicephala > Globicephala melas. Next base: position 77,849,615 of record NC_083335.1, read on the forward strand.
CAACAAGGACCTACTGTATAGCACAGGGAACTATATTCAATATCTTGTAATAACCTATAATGGAAAAGAATTTGAAGCTGTACACCTGAAACTAACTCAGTATTGTAAATCAACTATAGGTAAAAATAATTGATTAGTTAAGATATGGAAAAAAGCAAATAGAAATCCTAGAAATAAAAATAATATAGCCTGTATATTTTTGGCATCAATATCATAGAAATAGCTAAAGAAAAACCTGGTGAATTGGATGATAGATCTGAGGAAATCATCTACAAAGTAGTCTGGAGAAGACAAAAGGATAGAATATGTGAAAGAAAGTTGAGAGCCATGGAGATAGAATAAGGAGCTACAACATAAATTAGACATTCCATAAGGACTAGAGAAAACTGAGAGGAGGCAATATTTAGCAAGATAAAGGCTAAGAATTTTGGAGAGTTTAAAAGTGGCACATACACTCAGGTGGATAAAACAAACCATGTCCTAGGCAGTTTGTAAACACACCCCATCTAGATAAATCACAGTAAAACTGCAAGATGTCAAGTGCGAAAACAAAAAATATTTTCATGGTCTTTTTCTTTCTTTGTAGCACACTCTGAGCCATGTCTGAATGGCCTGAAACTGCCTGTAGCTTTCCCCAAGTTTTGAAACTTCTGGGTCCGTGAGGATAGAGTTGAGGGTGGCAAGGAGATTAGAGTAGCAAGAGTAAGGCCTGCAGTGGTCCCTCCCTGCATGAGAAGGTTGACCTTTCACACATTTCTCCCAGCATTATTTTTTTTGGCTTATGGCCTGACCTACTCACCAGGATCAGGAGGCTTGCCCTGTCTAAGTAATCAGCAATTTTCCCCAACTTTTAAGATGAAAGCTTCCCTAAATTATTCTCCAATCCTTAAGACAATAATATGGAACTGATCATTTTTTTCATAAGCCTCTTGTACTTTTAGTAGTAAAAAAAAAATTTAAGACAGTGGAGTAGGAAAACATGGAGCTTACCTCCCTCAACAGACATATCAAAATACATCTACATGTGGAACAATTCTTACAGAAAACTAACTGGAACCTGAGCAAAACTCCTATACAACCAAAGCTGCAAGAAATATCTCCATGTAACCAGGAAGGATGGAGAAAAATGGCATCATATCAAGACCTGTGCCCCTGGGAGGGATGTAAAACAGAGAAGTTCCAATGGGTGGATCCTGACCTGGGCAGTGAGTAGATTGAGCCAAAATCTGGGCATCCCAGTCCTGTGGTCATATGTAGAGGATACAAGGCCCTTTGCCTGCTGTGAAACTAGCTGGGACAGACAGAAGGGCTGGAGAAGCCTAGACTCTAGTTATAATGGGTACGCATGTGCTGGCTTTCAATACTCAGGGTGGAGAAAGCCTTGGACCACCGGTTGTCACCTTGCTACACTTCACAATCCAAAGGGGTGAACACCCCTGCCCTGCTCACTCCACATCACAACCAGGGGAGAGATATGGGCAAATAATTGGTCTAGCTATTCAGAAATACCAGGGCCCCAGTGGTGTGATCCTGGTGTGTCCTTATCTGTCATTGTCAGCACATGCATGGGGCTGAACCACAAGAGTGTGCAGTGGCTAAGCACTGGATCTTGGGCTAACAGGTCCTGGGAGAGGACTTGATCTAGTTATGCAGAGACAGCCCAGAGGACCTGGGGTGAAGTCTGGGTGGGACTGTGATAGCCATTGCCAGCATGTGCACTAGGTAATGGGTGGAGTCACAGTGGCCATTGCCAATGCACACACAGGGCTGAACAACAGGATTGCACAGCATCTACGTGCTGAAACTCAGGCAGACAGGTCCTGGGATAAGACTCATCTAGCTATGCAGAGACAGCCTGGAAGGCCTGGTGTGTGGTACTAGTGAGGTGGCAGTGGTCATTGTAAGTGTGCAGCAGTTCATCTCTCAGGTAAAGCACCTCAGCTCTGGACAATCCATACCATACTCGAGCACTAGATCTGGGGAAGACAGGTCCTGGGAGAACACTTCCGAAAAGGCAGCCCAGATCTCAGTCAGCAGTGCACTAACCACAAGTACTGCAGCCACAATGCCCTGACCCTCAGCCTCAGCCAAGTCTACACAAGAGCCTTGCACTAGATATTGGGTGAACAAAACAGAAATAGGGACACAAACATAGGCTGCTTCTGAGTGGAAACACGGACACATACACAAGTGACACATAGGTCCTCTGTGACTACACAGGCCTCACTTGCTTCAGGAATCACATCCTTTGGGACAGGGCACTCACTCAAGGGAAATGAAGCTTGATTGAACCTAACCAGTAGGGTATCTACTCAAACAATTGGGGAGCAGACCATGACCCTGGCAGGGCAGTGACAACCACAGAGCAAAATGGGAGGTCTATCACACATCCTACACATGCTCTAGATACAACACCAACCACACCTATTATCAAGGGGATAACAGTCAGCACACCCTGAGTAAAGACATGGATGGAGTCCATGCCAAAACCAGCCCTTGCAATAAAGATATTGTACACACACAGCCTACACAGGGACACTTCCACATAAAAACACCCCTTCAAGACCACAGTAGATAACTGTTTCTCCAACACTCAGAGACAGAGAAAGTTAAGACAAGTGAAAAGGCAACAGAACTGCTCACAAATAAAAGAACACAAGCAATCGAGTGAAAGAACAAATAATGAAACACAGCTGGCCATTCTACTAGACCCCAAGTTCAAAAAGGTGATAAGAAAAATGCTAAAGGAATTAAGAAATATTATTGATCAAAACACAGATCACTGTAACAAGGAACTAGAAACTATAAAGATGACTCAATGAAAAAATACACAATTCAGTTGCTGAGAAAAATAAATCTAGAAGATGAATAGCTAACTAAATGGCACACAAGAATGAATAAATGAAGTTGAAGGTAGAATAATGGAAATCACCAATCAGAACAGAAGACAGAAAAACAAATAAAATAAAATGGAAAGAACATACAAGATCTATAGGAGAAAGTAAAATGTGCCAACCTATGCATTGCAGAGGTTTCAGAAGGAGAAGAGAGAGAAAGCAGGATTTAAGCAGGATTTTAAAAAATGTATTTGAAAATGTATGGCTGAAAACTTCACACTCTCTGCAGAAACTGCAAGCCAGAAGGAAGTGGAATGATATATTCAAAGTCATGAAACCTATATTCAAAGTCATGCAACCTAGAAAACTCTCAACAAGATTATCATTTAGAAGAGGAGAAATAAAAAATTTCATAGAGAAGCAAAAATAAGATAATTCATCAATACTGAACCTACCCTAAAAGAAATATTGATTGTCTTCTCAAAATAGAAAAGAAGCAAGAACGTATAGGAAAGGGAAAATCACAATAACAATAATATAAAAGGATTGAAGAAAACTTAAATAAGCTAGTATATAAATGAAAAAATCTATCCAAAAATTGTAAAAGTGATTACAACTACAAAGTAAAAAGCTAAACATGAAGATGTAAAATAAGACATCAAAATCAGAAAACGTGGGGGAAAGGACTATGAAAATGTAAATCTTTTAGAAAGTGTTTGAGATTGAGTGACTATCAGTTTAAAGGAAGTAGATATAATTTGGGGTCAACATACTTGAACTTCATGGTAACCACAAATCAAAAACTTACAATAGACTCACAAAATACAAAAAGAAAGGAACACAAGCATACTATAAAAGAAAATTTTCAAATCATAAAAGGAAAATCAAACAGAAGATATTAACAAAGAACTACAAAAAAAGTGGAAAACAAGGATTAAATGGGCAATAAGGAGGAGCTTCAAGATGGCGGAAGAGTAAGACATGGAGGTCACCTCCTTCCCCACAAATACATCAGAAATACATCTACATGTGGAAAAACTCCTAAAGAACACCTACTGAACACTGGCAGAAAATCTCAGATCTCCAGAAAGGCAAGAAACTCCCCACGTACCTGGGTAAGGTAAAAGATAAAAGAAAAAACAAAGACAAAGAATAGGGAAGGGACCTGCACCAGTGGGAGGGAGCTGTGAAGGAGGAAAGGTTTCCACACAGTAGGAAGCCCCTTCGTGGGCGGAGACTGTGGGTGGTGGAGGGGGGAGCTTCAGATCCAGAGAGGAGAGTGCAGCAACAGTGGTGCAGAGGGCAAAGCGGAGAGATTCCCGCACAGAGGATCTGTTCCGACCAGAACTCACCAGCCCGAGAGGCTTGTCTGTTCACCCATCAGGGCAGGTGGGGGCTGGGAGCTGAGGCTCGGGCTTTGGTCGGATCCCAGGGAGAGGACTGGGGTTGGCTGTGTGAACACAGACTGAAGGGGCTAGTGTGCCACAGCTAGCCGGGAGGGAGTGCGGGAATAAGTCTGGAGCTGCCAAAAAGACAAGAGACTTTTTCTTGCCTATTTGTTTCCTGGTGCACCAGGAAACAAATTAAGAGGGCCACTTAAAGGAGCTCCAGAGATGGGCACGAACCACGGCTATTAGCACAGACGCCAGAGACGGGAATGAAGCACTAAGGCTGCTGCTGTAGCCACCAAGAAGCCTGTGTGCAAGCACAGGTCACTCTCCACACCTCCCTCCTGGGAGCCTGTGAAGCCCACCACTGCCAGGGTCCCATGATCCAGGGAAAACTTCCCAGAAGAACGCACATTGTGCCTCAGGCTGATACAACATCACTCCGGCCTCTGCCACCGCAGGGTCACTCTGCATTCTGTACCCCTCCCTCCCCCCAGACTCAGTGAGCCAGAGACCCCAAATAAGCTGCTTCTTTAACCCCGTCCTATTTGAGTGAAGAAGAGACACCATCAGGCGACCTACGCGCAGAGGTAGGTCCAAATCCAAAGCTGAAGCCCTGGAGCTGTGGGAACAAGGAAGAGAAAGGGAAGTCTCTCCCAGGAGCCACAGGAGCAGCGGATTAAATCTCCACAATCAACTTGATGTACCCTGCAACTGTGGAATACCTGAATAGACAATGAATCACCCCAAATTGAAGAGGTGGACTTTGGGAGCAATTATATATATATTTTTTCCCTTTTTCTCTTTTTGTGAGTGTGTATGTGTAGGCTTCTGTGTGCTTTTCTCTGTATAACATTGCTTTTACAATTTGTCCTAGGGCTCTGTCTGTCCGGTTTTTTTATGACTTAAAAAATTTTTCTTAATAATTATTTTTAATTTCTTATTTTAATAACATTATTTTATCTTCTTCTTACTTTCTTTTTTTTCCCCTTTTATTCTGAGCTGTGTGGAGGACAGGACCTTGGTGCTACAGCCAGACCTCAGGGCTGTGCCACTGAGGTGGGAGAGCCAAGTTCAGGACACTGGTCCACAAGACACCTCCTAGCTCCACATAATATGAAATGGTGAAAATCACCCAGAGATCTCCATCTCAATGCCAAGACCCAGCTCCACTCAAAGACCAGCAAGGTACAGTGCAGGACACCCTATACCAAATAACTAGCAAGACAGGAACACAACCCCATGTATTAGCACAGAGGCTGCCTAAAATCATACTAAGGCCACAGACACCCCAAAACACACCACAAGACGTGAACCAGACCACCAGAAAGACAAGATCCAGCCTCATCCACCAGAACACAAACACCAATCCCCCCCACCAGGAAGCCTACTAAATCCACTGAACCAACCTTACCTACTGGGGACAGACACCAAAAACAATGGGAAATATGAACCTGCAGCCTGCAAAAAGGAGATCACAAACACACTAACTTTAACAAAATGAGAAGACAGAGAAACACACAGCAGATGAAGGAGCAAGGCAAAATCTCACCAGACCTGACAAATGGAGAGGAAATAGGCAGTCTACCTGAAAAGGAATACAGAATAATTATAATAAAGGTGATGAAAAATCTTGGAAATAGAATGGAGGAAATAAAAGAAATGTTTAACAAGGACCTACAAGAACTAAAGAGCAAACAAACAGAGATGAACAATAAAATAAATGAAATTAAAAGTTCTCTAGAAGGGGGATCAATAGCAGAATTACTGAGACAAAAGAAAGGTTAAGTGACCTCGAAGATAAAATAGTGGAAAAAACTACTGCAGAGCAGAATAAAGAAAAAAGAATGAAAAGAATTAAGGCCAGCCTCAGAGACATCTGGGACAACATTAAACACACCAACATTCGAATTATAGGGGTCCCAGAGAAGAAGAGAAAAAGAAAATGACTGAGACAATTTTTGAAGAGATAATAGTTGAAAACTTCCCTAATATGGGAAAGGAAATAGTTAATCAAGTCCAGGAAGCACAGAGAGTCCCATACAGCATAAATCCAAGGAGAAACACGAAAAGACACATATTAGTAAAACTATCGATAATTAAATACAAAGAACAAATATGAAAATCTGCAAGGTAAAAACAACAAGTAACGCATAAGGGAATCCCTATAAGGTTAACAGCTGATCTTTCATCAAAAACTCTGAAAGCCAGAAGGGAGTGGCAGGACATATTTAAAGTGATGAAAGAAAAATCTACAACCAAGATTACTCTACCCAGCAAGGGTCTCATTCAGATTTGACAGAGATATTAAAACCTTTACAGACAAGCAAAAGCCAAGAGAATTCAACACCACCAAACAAGCTTTACAACAAATACTAAAGGAACTTCTCTAGGCAGGAAAAACGAGAGAATGAAAAGACCTACAATAATAAACCCAAAACAATTAAGAAAATGGAAATAGTAACGTACATACTGATAATTACCTTAATTGTAAATGGATTAAATGCTCCAACCAAAAGACACAGACTGCCAGAATGGATACAAAAACAAGACCTGTATATATGCTGTCTACAAGAGACCCACTTCAGACCTAGGTACACATACAGACTGAAAATGAGGGGATGGAAAAACATATTCCATGCAAATGGAAATCAAAAGAAAGCTGAAGTAGCAATTCTCATATCAGAAAAAATGTACTTTAAAACAAGACTATTACAAGAGAAAAAGAAGGACACTACACAATGATCAAGGGATCAATCCAGGAAGAAGATATAACAATTGTAAATATGTATGCATCCAACATAGGAGCACTTCAATACATAAGGGAAATACTGACAGCCATAAAAGGGGAAATCGACAGTAGCACAATCATAGTATGGGACTTTAACACCCCACTTTCACCAATGGACAGATCATCCCAAATGAAAATAAATAAGGAAAAAGAAGCTTTAAATAATACACTAAACAAGATGGACATAATTGATATTTATAGGATATTCCATTGAAAAACAACAGAATACACATTTTTCTCAAGTGCTCATGGAACATTTTCCAGGACAGATCATACCTTGGGTCACAAATCAAGCCTTGGGAGATTTAAGAAACTTGAAATGCTATCAAGTATCTTTTCTGACCACAATGCTATGAGACTAGATATCAATTATGGGAAAAAGTCTGTAAGAAATATAAACAAATGGAAGCTAAACAACACACTACTTGATAACCAAGAGATCACTGAAGAAATCAAAGAGGAAATTAAAAAATACCTAGAAACATATGACAATGCAAACACAACGACCCAAAATGTATGGGATGCAACAAAAGCAGTTCTAAGAGGGAAGTTTAAAGCTATACAAGCCTACCTTAAGAAACAAGAAACAACTCAAATAAAAAACCTAACTTTACATCTAAAGCAATTAGAGAAAGAAGAACAATAAAACCCCAAAGTTAGCAGAAGGAAAGAAATCATAAAGATCAGATCAGAAATAAATGAAAAAGAAATGAAGGAAATGATAGCAAAGAACAGTAAATCTAAAAGCCAGTTCTTGGAGATGATAAACAAAATTGATAAACGATTAGCCAGACTTCTCAAGAAAAAAAGGGAGAAGACTCAAATCAACAGAATTAGAAATGAAAAAGGAGAAGTAACAACTGACACTGCAAAAATACAAAGGATCATGAGAGATTACTACAGGGTGCTATATGCCAATAAAATGGACAACCTGGAGGAAATGGACAAATATGTAGAAATGCACAACCTTCCGAGACTCAACCAGGAAGAAATAAAAAATATGGACAGACCAATCACAAGCACTGAAATTAAAACTGTGATTAAATATCTTCCAAAAAATAAAAGAGCAGGACCAGATCGCTTGAAAGGCAAATTCTATCAAACATTTAGAGAAGAGCTAACACCTATGCTACTAAAACTCTTCCAAAATATAGCAGAGTGTGGAAAACTCCCAAACCCATTCTATGAGGCACCATCACTCTGATACCAAAACCAGTCAAAGATGTCAAAAAGAAATAAAACTACAGACCAATATCACTGATGAACATAGATGCAAAATTCCTCAAAAAAAAAAATACTAGCAAACAGAATCCAAGAGCACATTAAAAGGATCATACACTATCATCAAGTGGGGTTTTTGCCAGGAATGCAAGTATTCTTCAATATACACAAATCAATCAATGTGATACACCAAAAAACAAATTGAAGGAGGTAAAGCATATGATCATCTAAGTAGATGCAGAGAAAGCTTTCAGCAATATTTAACACCAATTTAGGCTAAAAACCCTCCAGAAAGTAGGCATAGAGGGAAACTTCCTCAACATAATAAAGGTCATATATTACAAACCCACAGCCAACATCATGTACAACGGTGAAAAACTAAAACCATTTCCACTAATATCAGGAACAAGACAAGGTTTCCCACTCTCAACACTATTAATTCAACATAGTTTTGGAAGTTTTAGCCACAGCAATCAGAGAAGAAAAAGAAATAAAAGGAATCCAAATGGAAAAAGAAGAAGTAAAGCTGTCACTGCTTGCAGATGACATGATACTATACATAGAGAATCCTAAAGATGCTACCAGAAAACTACTAGCTCTAATCAATGAATTTGGTAAAGTAGCAGGATACAAAATTAATGCACAGAAATCTCTTGCATGCCTATACACTAATGATGAAAAATCTGTAAGTGAAATTAAGAAAACAGTCCCATTTACCATTGCAACCAAAAGAATAAAATATCTGCAATAAACCTACCTAAGGAGACAAAAGACCTGTATGCAGAAAGTTATAAGATACTGATGAAAGAAATTAAAGATGATACAAATAGATGGAGAGATATACCATGTTCTTGGATTGGAAGAATCAACATTTTGAAAAAGAATCTACTACACAAAGCAATCTGCAGATTTAATGCAATCCCTATAAAACTACCACTGGCGTTTTTCACAGAACTAGAAGAAAAAATTTCACAATTTGTATGGAAACACAGAAGACCCCAAATAGCCAAGGCAATCTTGAGAAAGAAAAATGGAGCTGGAGGAATCAGGCTCCCTGACTTCAGACTATACTACAAAGCTACAGTAATCAAGACGGTATGGTACTGGCACAAAAACAGAAAGATAGATCAATGGAACAGGATAGAAAGCCCAGAGATAAACTCACACACATATGGTCACCTTATATTTGATAAAGGAGGCAGGAATGTACAGTGAAGAAAGGACAGCCTCTTCAATAAGTGGTGCTGGGAAAACTGGACAGGTACATGTAAAAGTATGAGATTAGATCACTCCCTAACACCATACACAAAAATAAGCTCAAAATGGATTAAAGACCTAAATGTAAAGCCAGAAACCATCAAACTCTTAGAGGAAAACATAGGCAGAACACTCTATGACACAAATCACAGCAAGATCTTTTTTGACCCACCTCCTAGAGAAATGGAAATAAAAACAAAAATAAACAAATGGAACCTAATGAAATTTCAAAGCTTTTTCACAGCAAAGGAAACCATAAACAAGACCAAAAGACAACCCTCAGAATGGGAGAAAATATTTGCCAATGAAGCAACTGACAAAGGACTAATCTCCAAAATTTACAAGCAGCTCATGCAGCTCAATAACAAAAAAACAACCCAATCCAAAAATGGGCAGAAGACCTAAGTAGACATTTCTCCAAAGAAGACATACAGACTTTCAACAAACACATGAAAGAATGCTCAACATCATTAATCATTAGAGAAATGCAAATCAAAACAATGAGATATCATCTCACACCAGTCAGAATGGCCATCATCAAAAAATCTAGAAACAATAAATGCTGGTGAGGGTGTGGAGAAAAGAGAACACTCTTGCACTGCTTGTGGGAATGTGAATTGGTTCAGCCACTATGGAGAACAGTATGGAGGTTCCTTAAAAAACTACAAATAGAACTACCATATGACCCAGCAATCCCACTACTGGGCATATACTCTGAGAAAACCAGAATTCAAAAAGAGTCATGTACCAAAATTTTCATTGTAGCTCTATTTACAATAGCTCAGAGATGGTAATGACCTATGAGTCCATCATCGGATGAATGGATAAAGAGGATGTAGCACATATATACAATGGAATATTACTCAGCCATAAAAAAATGAAATGGAGTTATTTGTAGTGAGGTGGATGGATCTAGAGTCTGTCATACAGAGTGAAGTAAGTCAGAAAGAGAAAGACAAATACCGTATCCTAACACATATATATGGAATCTAAGAAAAAAAAAGTTATGAAGAATCTAGTGGTAAGATGGGAATAAAGACACTGACCTAGTAGGGAATGGACTTGTGGATATGTGGACAGGGAAGGTAAGCTGTGACAAAATGAGAGAGTGGCATGGACATATATACACTGCCAAACGTAAAATAGATAGCTAGTGGGAAGCAGCCACATAGCAGAGAGAGATTAGCTCGGTGGTTTGTGACTACCTAGAGGGATGGGTTAGGGAATGTGCAAAGGAGGGAGATGCAAGAGGGAAGAGATTTGGAAACGTATGTATATGTATAATTGATTCCCTTTTTTATTCAGCAGAAACTAACCCACCATTGTAAAGCAATTATACTCCAATAAAGATGTTAACAAAATAAATAATAAAATAAAATAAAAATAAATATATAAAATAAAAAGAAATGAAATTGGGTCATTTGTAGAGATGTGGATGGACCTAGAGTCTGTCATACATAGTGAAGTATGTCAGGAGGAGGAAACAAATATCATATATTAATGCATACATGTGGAATCTAGAAAAATGGTGCAGATGAACATATTTACAGGGCAGGAATAGAAATGCAGATGTAGCGAATGAACGTGTGGACTTGAGGTGGGAATGGAGAATGGCATGAAGTGGGAGATTAGGTTTGACATAAATACACTACCATGTGTAATATAGATAACTATTGGGTACCTGCTGCACAGCACAGGGAACTCAGTTCGCTGCTCTGTGATGATCTAGATGGGTGGGATGAGCATGTGGGGATGGTACAAGAGAAGGGGGACTTATGTACACTTATAGCTTATGCACTTCACTGTGCAGCAGAAAGTAACACAACATTGTAAAGCAATTATACTCTAAAAAAACAAAGCAAAAATGGAAATACAGCATATCAAATCCTAGGATATGTTGCCAAAGCAGTTCTGAGAGGAATGTTTATAGCAATCAAAGCATATATTATGAATAAAGAATGATCTCAAATAATGAACTTACCTTTAAACCTCAAGAGAAAAAAAAGAAATTAACTCAAATTTAGCAGAGAGAAGGAAATATTAAATATAAAAGCATAAATAAATGAAATAGAGACCATAAATACAACAGAATGAATCAACAAAGTTAAGAGCTTGTTTTGAAAGGGATAAACAAACAACAAAAATTTAGGTAGACTAAGAAAAAGAGAATTCAAATAAAATTTAAATGAAATAATAGAGTTTAAAACCGATACCACAGAACCATATAGCATCATACAAGACTACTATGAACAAGTATATGCCAGCAAATTAGATAGAAGAAATGGGATAAATTCCTAGAAACACACAACCCACCAAGACTGAATCAGGATAAAATAAGAAATCTAAGCAGACGAATAATGAGTAGAGAGTGAATTCATAATGAACCCCCCCCATCACAGAAAAGCCATAGGACAACACAGCTTCATTGGCTAATTCTACAAAACATGTAATGTAGAATTAATGCAAATCCTTCTCAAGCTCTTGCAAAAAATTGAAGAGGAGGAAATACTTCCAAACTCTTTCTACGAGGTCAGCGTTACCCTGTCACCAAAGCCAAATATGGATACTACAAAAAATGAAAACTAGTGACCAATATTCCTTGTGAATATAGATGCAAAATTTCTCAAAATATATAAGCAAACCAAATTCAAGTATTATATTGAAATTGAAAGTATTATACACAATGACCAAGTGTAATTTATCCCTTGGATACAGGGATAATTCAACATAAACAAATCAATAAATGTAATACATGCTATTAATAAAATGAAAGATAAAAATCACATGACCATTGAAACAGATGCAGAAAAATCATTTGACAAAGAACATCAATTCATGATTTTAAAAAGTCAACAGATTGGGTATAGAAGGAACATACCTCAATGTAATAAAGGACAAATATGACAAACATAGTTAACATTATACTTAATGGTGAAAAAGTTGAAGCTTTTCCTCTAGGATAAGGTCAAAACAAGTATGCTCACTCTCAACACTCTTATACAATGTAGTAGTAGAAGTGATAGCTAAAGCAATTAATTACAGAAGGCAAAAAATAAAAGGCTTCAAAATCAAAAAAGAAGAAACAAGATTGTCACTACTTGCAGATGGTAGGATTTTATATATAGAAAATCCTAAAGATTAAATGAAAAACTCTGTTGGAACTTAACACTTTCAGTAAAATTGCAGGATATAAAATCAACATACAAAAACCTGTTGCATTTCTCTGCATGAATAATGAACTTTCTGAAAAGAACAATAAAATACTGTCCCATTCACAATAGCATCAAGCAATAAAATACCTCAGAACAAATTAAACCATGGAAGTAAAAGAACTGTCCAACAAAAACTAAGATTTTGTTGAAAGAAATAGAAGACAATGAAACGGAAAGACATCCTATGTGCATGGATTGAAAGAATAAATACTGTTAAAATGTTCATACAAAGCCAAGCCATCTATAAATTCAGTAGAATTCATATGCAAATTCCATTGACATTCTTGACAGAAATAGAAAAAACAATACTAATATTTGTATGGGACCACAAAAGGCCCTGAATAGACAACATAATCCTGAGAAGAAAAAACAAAGCAAGAGACATCACACTTCCTGATTTCAAACTACACTATAAAGTTGTAATAATAAAAACAGTATGGTACTGGCATAAAGAGAGACATATAGACCAATGATGGAATAGACAGCCCATAATTAAACCCCTGCATATATGGTCAACAAATATTTGACAACAGCCCAAGAACACCCAATAGGGAAAGGATAGTCTCTTCAACAAATGGTATTTGGAAAACTGTTTAAAAACATCAGAAAAGTGAAATTTGAAACTTCTCTTACACCAACAACATAAATTAACTTGCAGTGAATCAAAGACTTAAAAATAAGACAAATATCATAAAATTCCTAGAAGAAAAAGTGGGGAAGAAGCTCCTTGACGTTGGTTTTGGCAATGATTTTTGGACTATGATACCCAAAGCACAAAAAACAAAAGCAAAAATCAATAACCGAGACTATATCAAACGTAACAGTTTCTGCACTGGAAAATAAAGAATTACGAAAAGGAAAGGGACCCTACAGATGGGAGAAATTTTTGCAAACCATATATTGGATAAGGGGCTAATATCCAAAATATATAAAGAACTCATACAACTCAGTAACAAAAAACAAGCAATTTAAAATCTGCAGAAGAACTAAATCAACATTTTTTCTGAAGAAGGTATCCAAATGGCCAACAGGCCTATTAAAACATGTTCAACATCACTAATCATCAGGAAAATGCAAATCAAAGCCACAATATAATATCACCTCACACCTGTTATAATGGCTGTCATCAAGAAGATGGGAGATAGCAATTGTTGGCCAGGGTGTGGAAATATGTGAACACTTGTTCACTGTTGGTGGGAGTATAAATTGGCTCAGATACATGGAAAAGAGTATGGAGGTTCCTCAAAATATTAAAAATAGTTCTACCCTATGATCCAGCAATTCTATTTCTGGATATATAACCCTAAGGAAATAAAGCAGGTTATCAAATAGATATATGCACTCTCATGTTTACTGTAGCATTATTCACAATAGCCAAGATATGGAAGCCAGAACCCATCAATTATGAATGGATAAAGAAGATATGATGATATAGATATAGCTATAGATATAGCTATAGTTATAGATACACACACTCAGATATTATTCAGCCATGAGAAAGAAAGACACCCTGTCATTTGCAACAATATGTTCAGACCTTGAAGACATTATGCTAAGTGAGATAAATCAGAGAAAACCAAATACTATATGGAATTACTCATATGTAGAATCAATCTCAAAAAGCCAGACTCATAGAAATAGAGAATAAATTGGTGGTTACCAGAGGATTGGGTGGGTGATAAGACAGATGTTGCTTAATGGTACAAACTTACAAGTAGTAAGTCCTAGATATCTGATAGAAAGTGTAGTGAATATAGACAACAATATTGTGTTATGATCATCAAACTTGCTAAGAGACTTAGAACTTAATTATTCCAACATCTAAAAAGAAATGGTAACTTGTAATGTGATAGAGGCGCTAATTCTTGCCACAATGGCAATCATATCATAGTATATAAATGTGTCAAATTATCATGTTGTGCACCTTAAATTTACACAATGTTATATATCAAATATATTTCAATTAAAAAAAAGAAATGATTCCTCTCACCTGCAAAAATTCAACAAAATGCATAAACTTAATCTAATCATAAAGAAAATCCAGACAAACCCAAACTAGGAACAGTCTACAAAACAACTGGCTGGTATTCTTCAAAAAATGTTAATATCATGAAAGACAGAGAAGGAATGAGAAAGTGTCTCAAATTAAAGAACACGAAAGAGATTTAGACTTATTTCAATATGTGATCATAGATAGGATCATTGATGAGGCAAAAGATATCTATTAAGGATATTATTGCAACAATTAATGAAATTAGAATATTGACTGTCAATTAGATAATAGCATCGTTTCAATGTTAAATTTTCAGAATTTGACAACTATAATGTGCTTATGTAAAAATGAGTCCTTAAGAAACACACTGCTGAATTATTTCGGGGTAAACAAGAGAGAGTGAGAGAAAGGGAAGGAGGGAGAAAAAGGCAAAGAGAGAGAGAGAAAAAGTGGAAGAGAGGGGATAGGGGAGGAAAATGAAAGGCCATGAAAATGGAACAGAGAAATTAAACAAATGTGGAAAAATATCTACAATTGATTAATCTAGATAATGGATATATTAGAATTATTGGTGTTATTCTTTCAATTTTTGTATAAGTTTGAAATTATTTCCACATTAAGAAGATTTTTCACCTTTTCTGAGGTATAATTCACAAGTAAAATTGTATATATTAAAATCATCCAACATAATGATTCAATATATGAATATATTGTGAGATATTTACTACATCAAGATAATTAGTATATACATTGCTTTTTTTGTAAGAATGCTTATGATCTACTCTCTAAGCAAATTTCAAGTAAACAATATATTATTATTAACTAAAGTCACTATAATGTAAGTTATATTCTCTTATTCAACTTGTAGACTTTGACAATTTTTCCCCACCCCCACCTCCTGGCAACCACCATTCCACTCTCTGTTTCTAGGAGTCTGACTTTCTCTGTCTGGTTTACTTAACTTAGCCTAATGCCCTCAAGGTTCATCTATGTTGTCACGAATGGCAAGACTGCCTTCTTTTTAATGTATAAACGATATTCCATTATGTCTCTGTGTGTATATATCATACATTATTTATCCATTAAACTATCCACAGACATTTAGGTTATTTCCTATCTTGGCTATTGTGAATAATGCTGCAATGAACATGAGAATGCAGATATCTCTTCAAGATACTGATTTTGTTTCATTCAGATATACCCAGATGTGGAAATACTAGATCATATCGTAGTTCTACCTTTAAATTTTAAGGAAGCACCATACTATTTTCCATAATGGTTGTACTGATTTGCATTACCTCCAATACTGTACAAGGGTTCCATTTTCTCCAAATCCTTCCCAACACTTCTTATCACTCTGTTATCAATAATAGCCATCCTAACACGTGTGAGGTGATTTCTCATTATGGTATTAATTTTCATTTTCCTGATGATTAGTGATGTTGAAAACTTTTTCATGGACCTGTTGGTCATTTATATGTCTTCTTTGGAAAAATGTCTATTCAGGTCATTTGACCATTTAAAAAATTGGATTAGTTGTTTTTTGCTATTAAGTTGTATGAATTCCTTATATATTTTAGATATTAACCCTTTATCAGATATACAGTTTACAAATATTTCCAGCCATCCTGTAGACTGATCCTTATTATTATTTTTTTATTTTTTTCCTTTGCTGTGCAGCAGCTTTTAAGTTTGAAGCAGTCCCACTTTTTTTTGCTCTTATTGCCTGTGTTTTGGTGTTGTATTTAAAAAATAATTGCCAAGACCAATGTCAAGGAGCTTTTGGTCTTTAATCCATTTCAAGTTAAATTTTATGAGTTGTGTTAGGGATCCCGTTTCACTCTTTTACTTGTGGATATACAGTTCTCCCAACACAATTTAATGGAAAAACTAACCTTTCCCTATTATGTGTTCTTGACACCCTTCTCAGAGTTTAGTTGCAGAGGGGTTCATTTCTGGGCTTTTGATTCTGTTCCATTGGTCCATGAACCTGTTTTATACCAGTATCATACCGTTTTGATTACAATAGTTTGTAATATAGTTTGAACTCAGGAAGTGTCATGTCTCAGCTTTGTTTTTTTAGTCTCAAAAGTACTTTAGCTATACAGTGCCTTTTCTTGTTCCATACAAAATTTAAGATTGTTTCTCCTATTTCTGTGAAAAAATGTCATTGGTATCTAGACAGTGATTCCATTGAATCTGTAGGTCAGTTTGGGTAGTATGATCATTATAACAATATTAATTATTCTAATCCAAGTACATGAGATAAACTCTCATTAATTTATGTCTTTTTCAGTTTGGTTCAATGTCACAGTTTTCAGTTTACATCTCATTCACCTCCCTGGTTACATTTAATCCTAATTATTTTATTATTTTTGATGCAATTGAAAATGTGATTGCTTTCTCAAACTCTCTTTCAGATAGCTTGTTGACAGCATACAGAAACACAACTGATTTTTTAAAATACTGATGTTGTACCTGTAACTTAATTGAATTTATTTATTAGTTCTTACAGCAATTTTGTTGAATTTTTATCATCTACATATAAGACCATGATATCTGCAAACTAAGACAATTTTATTTCTTCTCTTCTGATTTGGATGCATTTTACTTCTTTGTCATGTCTAATTGCTCTACATAGGTTTTCATATGTTTTCAACATAGTACTATATTGAGTAGAAGTCTTGAGATTAGGCATCATTTTCTTGGTGCTGATCGAAGAGGAAAGCCTTTAGCTTTAACCTGTTAAATATAATATTATGATACATGGCCTTTAGTATGTTGAGGAACATTTCTTCTACATTTAATTTCTTGAGAGTTTTTTATCATAAAAGGATGTGGAATTTTCTCTGCATCTATTAAAATGATAATATGATTTTTATTTTCATTCTGTTAATGTGGTATATCCTGTTTATTGTTTTGCATAAAACAGTGTTACATTGAACCATCCTTGTATCCCAGGGATAAATCCCTTTTTATCATGGTGCATGATCCACTTAAAGTACTATTGAGTTGTGTTTGAAAGTATTTTGTTGAGGATTTTTGCATCGATATTCATAAGAGATATTGGTCTGTAATTTTGTTTTCTTGTATTTTCTTTGTCTGGCTTATTTTTTTTAAATCAGATTAACACTGTCCTCATAAAATGTGTTTTTTAAGTGTTCCTTCTTCAATTTTTGGAAGAATTTGAGAAATATTGGTGTTATTTGTCTTTAAATATTTGATAGAAATAACCAGGGAAGTTATCTATCCCTCAACACTTCTGTGTTGGGGAGTTTTATGATTATTGATTGAATTTCTCTACTAGTTCTAGGTCTATTCACATTTTGTATTTCTTCATGATTCAGGATTGTATGTTTATAGGAATTTTTCATTTCTTCTCGGTTATGCAATTCGTTGGCATATAATTGTTCATACTAGTCTCTTATGACCCTTTGTACTTCTGTGTTATCAGTTATAATGTCTTCTCATTCATTTCTGAATTTATTTGATTTTCTCTTTTATTTTAGTCTAGCTAAGGATTTTTATTTTTTAAAACACCTAGAAATTTTTAAAAATTTGTTATCTTTATAAAAAACTGACTTTTGCTGTCCTTGATCTTATCTGTTATTTTAAAGTATTTATTTCATTTATTGATGCTCTGATATTTGCTATTTTCTTCCTTTTGGTAACCTTGGGCTTAGTTTGTTGTTCTTGTTCTACTTCCATGAGGCTTAAAGTTAGGCTGTTCATTTGAGATCCTTCTTTTTTCTTAGCTGGCGTTTATTACTATAAACTTACCTCAACAATGACTTTTTGTGTTTCCCATAAGTTTTTTTTTTTAACATCTTTATTGGGATATAATTGCTTTACAATGGTGTGTTAGTTTCTGCTTTATAACAAAGTGAATCAGTTATACATATACATATGTTCCCATATCTCTTCCCTCTTGCATCTCCCTCCCTCCCACCCTCCCTATCTCACCCCTCCAGGTGGTCACAAAGCACCGAGCTGATATCCCTGTGCCATGCGGCTGCTTCCCACTAGCTATCTACCTTATGTTTTTTAGTGTGTATATGTCCATGACTCTCTCTCGCCCTGTCCCATAAGTTTTGATATGTTCCAATCCCATCTGTCACAATAATTTTTTTTGGTTTTCCTTTTGATTATTTAATGACGCATTAGTTGCTTAGGAGAGTATTGTTTAATATTCACATATTTGCAAATTATCCAGCTTTCCTCCACTTATTGGTTTCTAGTTTCATACCATTGTTAGTAAAAGGTACTTTATATTATTTCAATATCTTTAAGTTTGCCAAGACTTGTTTTGTGACCTAACAATTTATCTATCCTGGAGAATGTTCATTGTGCAGCTGAGAAAAATGTGTATTCTGCTATTGTTTGATTGTTCTGTATATGTCTGTTAGGTACACTTGGTGTAGCATTAGTTCAAGTCCTATATTAATTTTCTGATTGGATGACCTAATCATTTGTGAAATTGTAGTATTGAAGCCCCTACTATTAGTGCTTGCTGACTATTTCATCTTTCAGATTGGTTAATATTTGATTCATATATTTAAGCAATGTGATGGTGGGGCATATATTTTAATAACTATTATATTCTCTTAATAAAATGACTTCTTTTTCATTATAAAATGACCTTCTTTGTCTTTTGTTACACTTTTTGAAATAAATTATTTTTGTCTGATATAAGTATAAATAATCCTGCACTTTTGGTTTTTATTTACACAGAACATTTTTTCCATCCCTTCACTCACAATGTTTCTGCCTCTTTAAGGCTGAAGTGAGTTTCTTGTAGGCAACATATGGTTGAGTTTTGCATTTTTATTCATTCAGCCACTCTGTATATTTTTTCCACTCTGTATATATTTTCCAGAAATGTTCTTAAACACTTCTTTATATACATTACAGAATTTCCATCACATCTACCCCCTGAAAATAACTCTTTCCTTAACATAGCAAGCAAGTAGCATTTTTACAAACATATTTTTACTTGTGTTGTTAAACATTGCTCTACGTGTGTTACACTCTATGTCTGTTGATTGGAGAATTTAATACATTTACATTTAAAGTAATGATTGATAGGTAAAGACTTACTATTTCTAACCTGTTAATTGTTTCTAGCTGTTTTTTATTTTCCTTTTTCTTCTCTCTTCCTTTGTGATTTAATGATCTGCCACAGTGGTAAGCTTAGATTTCTTTTTTTTTTTTTAACATCTTTATTGGGGTATAATTGCTTTACAATGGTGTGTTAGTTTCTGCTTTATAACAAAGTGAATCAGTTATACATATACATATGTTCCCATATCTCTTCCCTCTTGCATCTCCCTCCCTCCCACCCTCCCTATCCCACCCCTCCAGGCTGTCACAAAGCACCGAGCCAATATCCCTGTGCCATGCGGCTGCTTCCCACTAGCTATTTACCTTACTACGTTTGTTAGTGTGTATATGTCCATGACTCTCTCTCGCCCTGTCACAGCTCACCCTTCCCCCTCCCCTTAACCTCAAGTCCGTTCTCTAGGAGGTCTGCGTCTTTATTCCTGCCTTACCCCTATGTTCTTCATGACATGTTTTTTCTTAAATTCCATATATATGTGTTAGCATATGGTATTTGTCTTTTTCTTTCTGACTTACTTCACTCTGTATGACAGACTCTAGGTCTATCCACCTCATTACAAATAGCTCAATTTCGTTTCTTTTTATGGCTGAGTAATATTCCATTGTATATATGTGTCACATCTTCTTTATCCATTCATCCGATGATGGGCACTTAGGCTGTTTCCATCTCCAGGCTATTGTAAATAGAGCTGCAATGAACATTTTGGTACATGACTCTTTTTGAATTATGGTTTTCTCAGGGTATATGCACAGTAGTGGGATTGCTGGGTCATATGGTAGTTCTATTTGTAGTTTTTTAAGGAACCTCCATACTGTTCTCCATAGTGACAGAACCAAGCCACATTCCCACCAGCAGTGCAAGAGTGTTCCCTTTTCTCCACACCCTCTCCAGCATTTACTGTTTTTAGATTTTTTGATGATGACCATTCTGACTGGTGTGAGATGATATCTCATTGTAGTTTTGAATTGCATTTCTCTAATGATTAATGATGTTGAGCATTCTTTCTTGTGTTTGTTGTCAGTCTGTATATCTTCTTTGGAGAAATGTCTATTTAGGTCTTCTGCCCATTTTTAGATTGGGTTGTTTGTTTTTTTGTTGTTGAGCTGCATGAGCTGCTTGTAAATTTTGGAGATTAATCCTTTGTTGGTTTTTTCATTTGCAAATATTTTCTCCCATTCTGAAGGTTGTCTTTTGGTCTTGTTTATGGTTTCCTTTGCTGTGCAAAAGCTTTGAAGTTTCATTAGGTCCCATTTGTTTATTTTTGTTTTTATTTCCATTTCTCTAGGAGGTGGGTCAAAAAGGATCTTGCTGTGATTTATGTCATAGAGTGTTCTGCCTATGTTTTCCTCTAAGAGTTTGATAGTTTCTGGCCTTACATTTAGGTCTTTAATCCATTTTGAGCTTATTTTTGTGTATGGTGTTAGGGAGTGATCTAATCTCATACTTTTACATGTACCTGTCCAGTTTTCCCAGCACCACTTTTTGAAGAGGCTGTCCTTTCTCCACTGTACATTCCTGCCACCTTTATCAAAGATAAGGTGTCCATATGTGCGTGAGTTTATCTCTGGGCTTTCTATCCTGTTCCATTGATCTATCTTTCTGTTTTTGTGCCAGTACCATACCATCTTGATAACTGTAGCTTTGTAGTATAGTCTGAAGTCAGGGAGCCTGATTCCTCCAGTTCCTTTTTTCGTTCTCAAGATTGCTTTGGTTATTCGGGGTCTTTTGTGTTTCCATACAAATTGCAAAATTTTTTGTTCTAGTTCTGTGAAAAATGCCAGTGGTAGTTTGATAGGGATTGCATTGAATCTATAGATTGCTTTGGGTAGTAGAGTCATTTTCACAAAGTTGATTCTTCCAAGCCAAGAACATGGTATATCTCTCCACTTATTTGTATCATCTTTAATTTCTTTCATCAGTGTCTTATAATTTTCTGCATACAGGTCTTTTGTCTCCTTAGGTAGGTTTATTCCTAGATATTTTATTCTTTTTGTTGCAATGGTAAATGGGAGTGTTTTCTTGATTTCACTTTCAGATTTTTCATCATTAGTATATAGGAATGCCAGAGATTTCTGTGCATTAATTTTGTATGCTGCCACTTTACCAAATTCATTGATTAGCTCTAGTAGTTTTCTGGGAGCATCTTTAGGATTCTCTATGTATAGGATCATGTCATCTGCAAACAGTGACAGCTTTACTTCTTCTTTTCCGATTTGGATTCCTTTTATTTCCTTTTCTTGTCTTATTGCTGTGGCTAAAATTTCCAAAACTATGTTGTATAAGAGTGGTGAGAGTGGGCAACCTTGTCTTGTTCCTGATCTTAGTGGAAATGCTTTCAGTTTTTCACCATTGAGGATGATGTTTGCTGTGGGCTTGTCGTATATGGCCTTTATTATGTTGAGGAAAGTTCCCTCTACGCCTACTTTCTGCAGGGTTTTTATCATAAATAGGTGTTGAATTTTGTCAAAGGCTTTCTCTGCATCTATTGAGATGATCACATGGTTTTTCTCCTTCAATTTGTTAATATGGTTTATCACATTGATAGATTTGCGTATATTGAAGAATCCTTGCATTCCTGGAATAAACCCCACTCGATCATGGTGTATGATCCTTTTAATGTGCTGTTGGATTCTGTTTGCTAGTATTTTGTTGAGGATTTTTGCATCTATGTTCATAAGTGATATTGGCCTGTAGTTTTCTTTCTTTGTGACATCTTTGTCTGGTTTTGGTATCAAGGTGATGGTGGCCTCGTAGAAGGAGTTTGGGAGTGTTCCTCCCTCTGCTATATTTTGGAAGACTTTGAGAAGTATAGGTGTTAGCTTTTCTCTAAATGTTTGATAGAATTCGCCTGTGAAGCCATCTGGTCCTGGGCTTTTGTTTGTTGGAAGACTTTTGATCACAGTTTCAATTTCAGTGCTTGTGATTGGTGTGTTCATATTTTCTATTTCTTCCTGATTCAGTCTTGGCAGGTTGTGCATTTCTAAGAATTTGTCCATTTCTTCCAGATTGTCCATTTTATTGGCATAGAGTTGCAGATTTCTTTCTTTTATCAACCTACAATTGGTGTTCGCTTTGTGGTTACCATAAGGCTTACATAAAACATCTTATAAGTCTATTTTAATCTGATAACAATTATCTTTGAGGGCATTAAAAAACTCTACCCTTTTATTCCAACATTTCACATTTTTGATGTCATGATTTATATATTTTTCTATTGTGTATCCATTGTACAATAAAATATCCAAATTATTGTACCTATAATTATGTTTAAAATATTTGCCTTTTAACCTTTATACTACAGGTAAGTGATTTAAACACCACATTACCATATTAAAGAATTCTAATTTTAATTATGCTTACATTTACCAGTGAGTTTTGTATTTTCATATTTTCATGTTACCAATCAGGATCCTTTCATTTGAGCTTCATGAACTCTCTTTAGCATTCTTGTAAGGCAGGTCTAGTGGTCCTGACTTCCCTCAGTTTTTGTCTGGAAAAGACTTTATCTCTCCATTTCTGAAGGACAGTTTTTCAGGGTAAAGTAGTTGGCAAGAGATTGACAGTTTTTTAATTCTTTCAGCACTTTGTATTTATCATCCCACTTTCTCATGGCCTGTAAAGTTTCTGCTGAAAAATCTATGATAACCCCATGGAAGTTCCCTTGTTGAGATGAGGTTTGTTTTTTTGTTTGTTCTCTTGCTGCTTTCAAAATTCTCTCTTTGTTTGTTTTTTACTTTTGACAATTTTTAAATAAAGTGTCTCAGTGAAGTCCTCTTTCGGCTGTGTCTCTGTAGAAAACTATGAGCTTCATGTACCTGGATGTCCATATCTCTCCCCAGATTTGTGAATTTTTCAACCATTACATCTTTAAATAATCTTTCTGTCCCTTTCTCTCACATTCTTTTACTTGTGGTACTTCTATAATAAGAATATTGTTTACTTAATGGAGTCCCATAATTCATGCAGGCTTTCTTCATTCTTCTTCATTCATTTTTTCCTCTGTATAATTTCAAATGACACATCTGAAAGTTCACTCCTTCTTTCTTTTTATTTTTTTGTGGTACATGGGCCTCTCACTGTTGTGGCCTCTCCCATTGCAGAGCACAGGCTCTGGACGTGCAGGCTCAGTGGCCATGACTCACGGGCCTAGCCACTCCGTGGCATGTGGGATCTTCCCAGACCGGGGCACGAACCTGTGTCCCCTGCATCGGCAGGTGGACTCTCAACCAGTGTGCCACCAGGGAAGCCCCTTTCTTTTGTTTGATTGTGTCTGCTGTTGATGTCGTCTATTGCATTTTTCATTTAATTCAATTTATCTTTCAGATCTAGAATTTCTTTTTGGTTCTTCTGTATGATTTCCATCTCTCTGTTGAAACTCTTATTTTGTTCATGTACTATTTCCCCAATTTTGTTAAATTGTCTATCTGTGTTCCCCTGTAGTACAATTATTTTGAATTATTTGTCAGGCAATCCATAGAACTTCATTTCTTTGGGGTCTATTTACTGGAAAATTATTGTGTTCCTTTCATGGTGTCATGTTTCCTTGAATTTTCATGTTCCTTGAAGTCTTATAGTACTGTCTTTGCATTTTCAGAAGGAATCACCTCCTCCACTCCTTACTGACTAGCTTCAAGAGAGAGATACCTTCACCTGCCAGTCTAGCTTGGGATTCTGAGGCTTTCTCAGACATTTTCTACAATGTACACTTCGTATTTCTTCTTAGGGGGGAATTCTTAAAACTGTATGTCTTCTCTCAATTCCACAAGGCCAGGCTGGGTGTTGACAACCTCCCATTTGTCTTCTTTAATGCAGCACCCAGAAATGTTCAAGTTTATGAGATTTTTTCCAATCCTGCAGTCAGGCCTGCTTTCAGCACTTGCTTGCTAACCATTTCCAATGTCTCACTATCACTTTATGTAGAAGTGGGTACTGAGAGCTGGCCATATGGGGGTGGGAGGAGCATGGATGAAGTGTGAAGAACGTTGGGTGTGCCTATGGGCCAGTCGGGAGAGAACTGCATGTGAGGCATCCTCAGTAGCTTAAGGGCAGTCTTCCTGATGGATTCTGTGTATGGTTTGGTAGAAAGAACTTAGAAGAAGTTAATAGCAATCCTTTGATGTTCCAAGCCCTGGCTACTATGTTCCCAGTCACATCCAGTCCTTCCACCTTGCTGATTACGTTGATAATCTGCGTGAGGCAAGAAAGAAAGAATCTGGGTGGGCCTTTTAGACAGCGACACACATGACTGAAGAAGTCATGCACTCCTTCACATGCTCTCAATTCCTCATTGGAGAAATCACGGGCTGCAGGAAACTACCTTGTCACTGACCCTTGATGTGTTAGAGGAAGGGTGATGGGGGCAAAGTGAAACTGTTCATCTTACCCTCTTTAATGTGTCCAAGAATATTTTGCTCCAAAGGTGCATTGGAACTTATCTGCTGGACTCCCTGACTCGCACAAAGGTACACTCATCTCTCTGTGACTGCCAAAATTGAAGTCCTATGGGAAGATGAGAGTAGAAAACTCCTACTTTGCCATCTTGATGATGTCACTCTCACATATGAAGTTCAAATTTTTTAAAAAAGTGGATTCAAGGTCACACAGCCAAGAAAATGGAGAGCCAGAATTAAATGATAAGTCCATGTGACTCCAAGTCTTTTTTCTGTAAATTCTACTATGTTCCCTCTCACTTAACAGAGAAGAAAAGATTACAGGTTTAGGATAATCCTCCAACTTCCTTATTTACTCTACTTTTAAAATCAACTTTAATGTGTTTGTACTTTGTGACCATGTTGAACTGGTCAATTAATTCTAGCATTTTCACTGTTATAAAACAAACCTTACATTCCTTTGATAAATTCCACTGGGTCAAAATATATAATCCTTTTTTGATATTCCTGGCTTCATTTAAAAAAATATTTTGTTGAAGATTTTTGCACCTACATTCATGAGGGATATTGGTCTACAGATTTATTTTTTTTGTTCCCTTCTCCTTAATTTTCTAGAAGAGTTTTTAAAGAATTTTGTATTCTTTCATTATTAAAAATGTGATAGAATTTGCTAGTGAAGTCATCTAGGCCTGGGTTTTTCTTTGTGGGGAGATTTTTAAGTACTGATTCAATCTTTTTACTTGCCATATGTCTATTCACATTTTCCTTTTTTCTTGAGTCACTTTTGTCCTTTTCTGTCTCTCTAGGAATCTTTCCACTTCACTTACATTATAAAATTTGTTTACATGAACTTCCTCATATAATTAATTTATAATCTCTTTAATACGATTAAAAACTGTACTTGTGCCATCTTTTCCTTTCTTGATTTTTGTTTTCTGTCTTTAATGGTTAATGTATATAAAAAATTGAAAATTTTATTAATATTTTCAAACAAACTTTTGGTTTCATTGATTTTATCTATTGTTTTAGTGTTTTCTATTTCACTGATTTCCACTTTAATCTTTATTGTTTCCTTGCCTTCTACTTGGTTTAAGTTTAGTTTGCCCACATTTTCCAAGTTTGCTAAGGTGTAAACTTAGATTATTGATTCTAAATCTTTTCTTCAATTATACTCATCCAAAGACATAAATTTCCCTCTAAGTACTTCTTTAGCTGCATCCCATAAGTTTTGTTATATTGTTCTTTTGTTTCCCTTCAGTTCAAAAGTTCCCTTTTGAATTTTTTCATTGACTCATCAGTTATTTAGAAGTATGTTGTTTAATTTCCAAAAATTTGGGATTTTCATTTACTTTTGAGGTTAGCCAGAAGTTATTAAATAAGAATTGTATTATATAGAGATAACACAGGTTTTTATCAGAGTTACAGCTTGGCTTTTGTCTAGCTACTTTGGGTTTATGAGTCTCAATTTATTTATGTGAAAAAAGAGATAATACTATTCTTACAGTTCTTATAGTCTGCTTTGAGGATTAATGGGCATTGAGCACAGCCCCTCATATGCTACACAGATGATGGTCGTTATTATGTCTCATCCCAATGGAATTTGCACAATAATTTCCCTCATTTCAAAACTGATGAAGAAGTTTAGTTTTCCACTTTGATGGAAATCAAATCTCCTTTTCAGTTTATAAGTTCAGAAAATATATGGCATGTGTTTAAGGAAAGGAAATATAAAGAACAATATCTTTTAGCTGCAAAGTTTCCTTGACTTTCAAAGGAACCCCAAGGAAAGGCCATTTCTTTTCCAGGATGGCTTCATCTTCCTGCTTCTCTTCAAGCTTTTTATCTACAGCATGACCTCCTTCTTAGCTGCCTCAAACCTAGAAAGAAATGTTACAGAGCTACATAAAACACAAAAAGTAGCCATCGGGCTTCCCTGGTGGCACAGTGGTTGAGAGTTCGCCTGCCGATGCAGGGGACACGGGTTCGTGCCCCGGTCCGGGAAGGTCCCACATGCCGCAGAGCGGCTGAGCCTGTGACCCATGGACACTGAGCCAGCGCGTCCGGAGCCTGTGCTCCACAACGGGAGAGGCCACAACAGTTAGAGGCCCGCATACTGGAAAAAAAAAAAAAAGCAGCCATCTACTCAACTTTACTAAAATAAAATAGATTGACATGTTGAAATTAATGTCAAGAGCTTTATAAAGCTGACCCTTTGAGCCAGTGATTCTCCTTTTAGGAATGCATCAAAAGTACAATAATCCAACATACTAACAAAATTACATACAGAAAGATAATCAGTACATCATTATTTATACTGGAAAAAGTGTGAAAGCAACCTGACTGCCACCAAATAAATTATTATAGATATCTATTATGGATAACTGTGTACTCAATAATAATGGTGTTCTGTAAAAGTTTGTACTGCCCTTTGGAAATTCTTAAGATATAAAATGATTTAATTTAAATGAAAACAGAAGGTTACAATGTTATATTTCTAGTTTAATTCCAATCTGAAAAATTCACATTACATGCATTATACATGACATTGTACATGCACTGTAAATAAAATATATGTTCACAGTGAATAACCCAATCTTATGGTGCTAAGATTCTGGGTAAATTTTTTTGTCTTTTGAAAATATTCTATGATAAGCATAAATTACAGCAATTCTCAGAAATATACAATTAAATCAAAACACCTAAAATAACACAGTTTGAGTGTATGTGGTAATACAATCACTAAATTATGTGATGTCAAAGGAATTTCTATCTCAAACATTAATTCTTAAAAAGAGGAATTTTAAATCCTGTAAATAAGCAGTCATGTAAGTTAAAAAATAACTTTGTTAAAGAACCTTTGGGCTGAATGGAAGTATCAATGTTGTTTATTAATTTCTTCAAAAAATATTCCAAGTATTCAAACAAAAATAAGTCTATGCCTTCAAGTCGAAGAAAATTTCTAGAGTTCTCATTTAGTACTTCTGTGATCTATGCAAGTTCTTTTTTTTTTTTTTTTTTGCATTATGCGGGCCTCTCACTGTTGTGGCCTCTCCCATTGCAGAGCACAGGCTCCGGACGCACAGGCTCAGCGGCCATGGCTCACAGGCCTAGGCGCTCCGCGGCATGTGGGATCTTCCTGGACCGGGGCACGAACCCGTGTTCCCTGCATTGGCAGGCGGACTCTCAACCACTGCACCACCAGGGAAGCCCCCTATGCAAGTTCTTTTATCTCATTGAGTTTCCATTGCCTAAATTGTAAAATTGGGATATCTACTTAGCAGAGTGGTTATGAGGATGCAGGGAGAAAATTGATGCAAAGTACTGTTAGGAGTCCCTAAAGAAGATTTATCAGTGCCAGATGTGTTAGACAATATGCCAGAATAGGAAGAAACATAAATTATAGAGTGTGCTAGGGTAATAAATGATAATGATGATGATAGTTAACAATCATTGATATGTTCCCAGCACTACTCTAAACACTGTATAATCACTCAATCTTAGCAATCATGTGAAGTATGTATCATTATTATGCACAATTTACACATGAGGAAGCAGGCTCTGAGACATTCAGAATTGTGCTGAAGATCACACAGATAATAAATAACAGAACCATGACTTTGTGCTAATTTTATTTGGTTCTGAAGCCTAAGAACACAGACTCTAGAGTTAACCTGTCCAACATAGTAGATATAAGCCATATATTTCTACCGAGCACTTGAAAAGTGACTAGTAAAATATGTTGAAATTATAATATTTTAAACACAGTTAAATAATGCATATTATTAAAATTAATTTCACCCATTCTTTTTTATTTTTTAAATGTGGTTATTAGAATATTCAAAATTACATGTGTGGCTCACATTTATTTATATTATACAGTGCTAATCTACAGATAGAATACATAGATTTGTATCCTAGCTCCACTATTTACTGTGTCTCTTTAGTCATGTTACCTAAACTTTCTGTATTTCAGTTCCCTTATATGAATAACAAAACATAATATTTACCTCACAAGATTGTTGATATGATTTAAAAACTAACAGCAGTACCTGGAACATGGCAAGCATTGAAATGTTAACTATTACAGGTATTATTAATGCTTCTTTTAAAGAGAAAAACAACCCCAAACAGAAGGTATAAAAAGATGATACAATCAGGAGAAAAGGCCCCTTTTAGTGAAATTCTATTAAGGTATTTGTCTAGCTTTTGTTTACTGAGAATTACTAACTCACCAACATGGATAAGAAGACAGCTAGGCACAAAGGAGGACAGGGTTTATCTGCATCAACCACGCAGGAGATACCAAGGTGGTCCCCAATGGCCTGCTTTCTGGAGTACTCCAGCAGTCTTTTCCACTGAGGACCTCAACAGCTCCCACAACAGCCATGGACTCCATGAAGGTTTCACAAAGGAAACCCTGTAGTGTTTGTCACACAGACCCCAACAGACTCCTCTGCAGGGGACACCAGAAGCTTTTGGCACTGAGGTAACTGACACTCATCACCATCCTGAACCCACCAGAGAGGGAAGCACTTCTGTATCCTCCCCAAAAGACAGCTGTTGTTGTACTGCTCTGGAATCAGGACTGCTAATTCCTCAACCCCACACATCTCAGACTGCATAGCAATGACTGCTGCATATATACTCACTTCAGACACCAACTCCACAACCACCCCATACACATCTGTGATCCAGACCTCAGCTCTGTCGCCACTCTTCATGTGCCTGCCTTCCAAATCACAGTTCCACAGCTTGATCTATGAGCACCTATATCTCAGGCATGGGAACCACCACTGCTACAGGCTAGCCGGAGACTTGAACCACAGAGGCACTGTCTATCCACATGTGTCCACACTCCTAAGTTTCATGACTGGTCTGCATGCATCCGTGTGTCAGGCACCAAAGTTACTGCCACTGTGTGGTGCCATTGCCACAGAACCCTGAGACACTATCCCTCCATGAGCATCCATGCTTGAGTATCCGACTCTGTGGTGGCTCCATGTGTGCTCATACATCAGATACAGAGCCACTATGACTGCAGGCAAGCCATTGTCCAAGACACTATAGCGGCTGTCACTCTGAAAGCACCCACAATTCAGCCACTGATTTCATGGGTGCTCCACAAGCAGTTGTACATCAGACACCAGTGCCACCACCATTGTGAGAAAGCCTGAGAGCCAGAACCAGTTCTAAGACAGATCCCTCAGCTAGAACAAAAAGAGAAAAAGAAATCAAGATGCCCACAACAGCCCTCACCACCACTGCAGACACTTATCACCTTGGCCACTGAGGATCCCTGCAACCTTCACTGACAATAACCTCAGCTAAGCAGAGCTACACAAAGACTATGCTACTTGGATTTCCCAAGAGCCAAAACACCTCACTGCACACAGCTGGATCTCTCAAACTCACTGATAGGTAAAGGTCTTAAACCAACAAAACCAGTCCATAAAGTCAGGAAGAGGTGACCACACTATCAAATGTGCACATGTCAATACAAGGGACATTAAAATCAAAGAAACATAACACCTCCAAATGTACACAATAATTTTCCATGAGCTGATGACACAGAAATGAAGATATATGAATTGCCTGAAAAATAAATTAATAAATATTTTAAGGAAAGTCAGTGAGCTACAAGACAACACAAACAGCAAAGTCAGGAAAAGAGTATATGCACAAAATGAGAGATTCAAAGAGATAAAAATCATAAAAAGAACCAAACAGAAATTGTTAATATAAAGAATACAATAAATGAAATGAAAAATGAAATAGAGAGCATCAACAGAACACTCAATCATCAGAAGAAATAATTTGTAAACTTGAAGATGGATGATTTGAAATTATATAGTTAATGAAGAAAAATAATGAAAAAGAGTGAAGAAAACTTACATGAATTAAGTGACACCATTAAATAAGATAATATTCCTATTATAAGATTCTCAGAAGGAGAAGGGAGAGAGAAAAAAGCAGAAAATTATTCACAGAATAATGACTGAAAACTTCCCAAATCAGGGAAGAGATATGGATATCAAGGTACATGAAACTCATAGATTCCCTTACAAATTGAATGCAAAGGCAACTTCATAGATACATTAAAATAAAACTGAAAAATAAAAGACAATTAAAACTTTTAGAAGCAGCTAAAGAAAAAAATCTCATCTCATACAAGAGAACTCTCATAAGGCTATCACTGCCTTTTCAGCAAAAACCTTAAAGGCCAAGAAAGAGTGGGATGATAAATACAGAGTCCTAAGATTTAAAAAAAAAACTGCCAAGGAAGAATACTTTACCCCCCAAAAAAGCTGTCCATCAAAAATGGAGAGCTAGGGCCAGGGAGAAGATGGCAGAAGAGTAAGACATGGAGATTACCTTCCTCCCAACAGATACATCAGAAATGCATCTACACGTGGAACTGCTCCTATAGAACACTTACTGAAAGCTGGCAGAAGAACTCAGACCACCCAAAAGGCAAGAAACTTCCCACATACCTGGGTATGGCAAAAGAAAAAACAAAAATCAGAGAAAAAAGATTAGGGATGGGACCTGCACCAATGGGAGGGAGGGGTGAAGGAGGAAAGGTTTCCATACACTATGAAACCCCTTCACGGGCAGAGACTGTGGGTGGTGGAGGGGAAAGATTCGGAGCCATGGAGGAGAGTGCAGACTCAGGGGTGCGGAGGGCAAAGCGGAGAAATTCCCGCACAGAAAATCGGTGCCAACCAGCACTCACCAGCCCAAGAGGCTTGTCTGCTCACTTGCCGGGGCTGGCAGGGACTGGGAGTTGAGGCTCGGGATTCGGTGGGATCGTAGGGAGAGAACTGGGGTTAGCTGCGTGAACACAGCCTGAAGGGGGCTAGTGCAATACAGCTAGGCGGGAGGGAGTCTGGGAAAAAGTCTGGACGTGCCAAAGAGGCAGGAGACTTTTTCTTCCCTCTTTGTTTCCTGTTTCACAAGGAGAGGGGAATAAGAACATTGCTTAAAGGAGCTCCAGAGATGGGCGCGAGCCGGGGTTATCAGCGTGGACCCAGGAGACGGACATGAGATGCTAAGGCTGCTGCTGCAGCCACGAGGAAGCCTGTGTGCAAGCACAGGTCACTCTCCACACCTCCCCTCCCGGGAGCCTGTGCAGACCTCTACTGCCAGGGTCCCGTGATCCAGGGACAACTTCCGCCGGAGAATGCACAGTGTGCTTCAGGCTGGTGCATCTTCACACCAGCCTCTGCCACTGCAGGCTTGCCCCACATCCGTACTCCTTCCTCCCCACAGGCTGAGTGAGCCAGAGCCACTGAAGCAGCTGCTCATTTAACCGCGTCCTGTCAGGGCAAAGAACAGAAGTCCTCAGGTGACCTACACGCAGAGGTGGGGACAAAGCCAAAGCTGAACCCCGGGAGCTGTGCAAACAAAGAAGAGAAAGGGAAATCTCTCCCAGCAGCATCAGAAGCAGTGGATTAAAGCTCCACAATCAACTTGATGTACCCTGCATCTGTGGAATACCTGAATAGACAATGAATCATCCCAAATTGAGGAGTGGACTTTGGGCGCAAGATATATTATTTTGTCACTTTCTCCTCTTTTTTTCAGTGCGTATGTGTATGTTTCTGTGTGAGATTTTGTCTATATAGCTTTGATTTCACCATTGGTCCTAGGATTCTGTCCATCCGTTGTTTTTTTTCCTTATTTATTTATTTACTTAAAAATATTTTTTCATAATTATTTTTTATTTTAATAATTATTTTATTTCATCTTACTTTATTTTATCCTCTGTCTTTAGTTCTATTTTTTCTCCCTTTTATTCTGAGCCATGTGGATGAAAGGCTCTTAGTGCTCCAGCGAGGAGTCAGTGCTCTGCCTCTAAGGTGGGAGAGCCAAATTCAGAGCACTGGTCCACAAGAGAACTCCCAGCTCCACATAATATCAAATGGCAAAAATCTCCCAGAGATCTCCATCTCAATGCCAAGACAGCTTCATTCAACGAGCAGCAAGTTACAGGGCTGGACACCCTATGCCAAACAACTAGCAAGACAGGAATACAACCTCATCCATTAGCAGAGAGGCTGCCTAAAATCATAATAAGGTTAGAGACCCCCAACACACACCATCAGACATGGACTGGCCCACCAAAAAGACAAGATCCAGCCTCATCCACCAGAACACAGGCAATAGTCACCTGCACCAGGAAGCTGACACAACCCACTGAACCAACCTCAGCCACTGGGGCCAGACATCAAAAATACTGGCAACTACGAACCTGCAGCCTGTGAAAAGGAGACCACAAACACAGTAAGATAAGCAAAATGTAAGACAGAAAACCACACAGCAGATGAAGGAGCAAGGTAAAAACCCACCAGACCTAACAAATGAGGAGGAAATAGGCAGTCTACCTGAACAAGAATTCAGAATAATGATAGCAAAGATGATCCAAAATCTTGGAAATAGAATGGAGAAAATACAACAAACGTTTAAAAACGACCTAGAAGAACAAAAGAGGAAATAAGCAATGATGAACAACACAATAAATGAAATCAAAAATACCTTAGAACGGATCAGTAGCAGAATAACTGAAGCAGAAGAAAGGATAAGTGACCTGGAAGATAAAATAGTGGAAAAAACTACTGCAGAACAGAATAAAGAAAAAAGAACTAAAGGAGCTGATGACATTCTCAGAGACCACTGGGACAACAGTAAATGCAACAACATTCGAATTATAGGGGTCTCAGAAGAAGAAGAGAAAAAGAAAGGGACTGAGAAAATATTTGAAGAGATTGTAGTTGAAAACATCCCTAATGTGGGAAAGGAAAAGGTTAATCAAGTCCAATAAGCACAGACAGTCGCATACAGGATAAATCCAAAGAGAAACACGACAAGACATATATTAATCAAACTATAAAAAAATAAATACAAAGAAAACATATTAAAAGCAGAAAGGGAAAAACAACAAATAAAACACAAAGGAATCCCCATAAGGTTAACAGCTGATCTTTCAGCAGAAACTCTGCAAGCCAGAAGATAGAGGCAGGACATATTTAAAGGGATGAAGGATAAAAACCTACGACCAAGATTACTCTATCCAGCAAGGATCTCATTCAGATTTGATGGAGAAATTAAAAACTTTACAACAAGCAAAAGCTGAGAGAGTTCAGCACCACCAAACCAGCTTTAAAACAAATGCTAAAGGAACTTCTCTGGGCAGGAAACACAAGAGAAGTAAAAGACCTACAATGACAAATCCAAAACAATTAATAAAATGGGAATAGGAACATATAGATAATTATCTTAATTGTAAATGGATTAAATGCTCCCACCAAAAGACACAGACTGGCTGAATGGATACAAAAACAAGACCCATATATATGCTGTCTACAAGAGAACAACTTCAGACCTAGGGACACATACAGACTGAAAGTGAGGGGATGGAAAAAGATATTCCATGCAAATGGAAATCAAAAGAAAGCTGGAGTAGCAATTCTCATATCAGAAAAATAGACATTACAATAAAGACTATTACAAGAGACAAAGAAGGAAACTACATGATGATCAAGGTATCGGTGCAAGAAGAATATAAAACAATTGTAAATATTTATGCACCCAACATAGGAGCACCTCAATACATAAGGCAAATACTGACAGCCATAAAAGGGGAAATTGACAGTAAGACAATCATAGTAACGGACTTTAATATCCAACTTTCACGAATGGACCGATCATCTGAAAAGAAAATAAGGAAACACAAGCTTTCAATGATACATTAAACAACATGAACTTAATTGATATTTATAGGACATTGCATCAAAAACAACAGAATACACATTTTTCTCAAGTGCTTATGGAAAATTCTCCAGGATAGATCATATCTTGGGTCAGAAATCAAGCCTTGGTAAATTTAAGAAAATTGAAATCTTATCAAGTACCTTTTCCAACCACAACACTATGAGACTAGATAGCAATTACAGGAAAATATCTGTAAAAAATACAAACACATGCAGGCTGAACAGTACACTACTTAATAACGAAATGATCACTGAAGAAGTCAAAAAGGAAATAAAAAAATACCTAGAAACAAGTAAAAATGGAAACACGATGAGACAAAACCTATGGGATGCAACAAAAGCAGTTCTAAGAGGGATGTTTATAGCAATACAATCCTACCTTAAGAAACAGGAAACATCTCAAATAAACAACATAACCTTGCACCTAAAGCAATTAGAGAAAGAAGAACAAAAAACCCCCAAAGTTAGCAGAAGGAAAGAAATCATAAACATCAGATCAGAAATAAATGAAAAAGAAGTAAGGAAAAGATAGCAAAGATCAATAAAAGTAAAAGCTGGTTCTTTGTGAAGATACACAAAATTGATAAACCACTAACCAGACACATCAAGAGAAAAAGGGAGAAGATTCCAATCAGTAGAATTCAAAATGAAAAAGTAGAAGTAACAACTGACACTGGAGAAATATAAAGGATCATGAGAGATTACTACAAGCAACATTATGCCAATAAAATGGCCAATCTGGAAGAAATGGACAAATTCTTAAAAATGCACAACCTGCTGAGACAGAACCAGGAAGAAAGAGAAAATATGAACAGACCAATCACAACATTGAAATTGAAACTGTGATTAAAAATCTTCCAACAAAGAAAAGCCCAGGACCAGGTGGCTTCTCAGACGAATTCTGTCAAACATTTAGAGAAGAGCTAACACCTATCCTTCTCAAACTCTTCCAAAATATAGGAGTGGGAGGAAGACCCCCAAACTCATTCTACGAAGCCACCATCTCCCGGATACCAATCAGACAAAGATGTCACCAAGAAAGAAAACCACAGGTCAATATCACTGATGAACATAGATGAAAAATCCTCAACAAAATACTAGCAAACAGAACCCAACAGCACATTAAAAGGATCATACACCATGATCAAGTGGGATTTATTCCAGGGATGCAAGGATTCTTCAATATATGCAAATCAATCAATGTGATACACCATATTAACAAATTGAAGGAGAAAAAGCGTATGATCATCTCAATAGATGCAGAGAAAACTTTCGACAAAATTCAACACCCATTTATGATAAAAGTCCTGCATAGAGTAGCCATAGAGGGAACTTTCCTCAACATAATAAAGGCCATAGATGACAAACCCACAGCCAACGTCATCCTCAATGGGGAAAAATTAAAACCAGTTCCACTAAGATCAAGAACAAGACAAGGTTGCCAACTCTCACCACTCTTATTCAACATAGTTTTGGAAGTTTTAGCCACAGCAATCAGAGAAGAAAAAGAAAAAAAAGGAATCCAAATCAGAAAAGGAGAAGAAAAGCTGTCACTGCAGATGACATGATACTTTACATAGAGAATCCTAAAGAGGCTATCAGAAAACTACTAGAGCTAATCACTGAATTTGGTAAAGTAGCAGGATACAAAATTAATGCACAGAAATATCTGGCATTCGTATACTCTAATGATGAAAAATCTGAAAGTGAAATTAAGAAAATACTCCCATTTTCCATTGCAAGAAAGAGAATAAAATATCTAGGACTAAACCTACCTATGGAGACAAAATTACTGTAGGCAGAAAATTATGACACTTATGTAATAAATTAAAGATGATACAAATAGATGGAGAGATATATCATTTTCTTGGATTGGAAGAATCAACATTGTGAAAATGACTCTGCTACCAAAAGCAATCTACAGATTCAATGGAATCCCTATGAAACTACCACTGGCATATTTCACTGAGCTAGAACAAAAAATTTCACAATTGGTATGGAAACGCAAAAGACCCCGAATAGACAAAGCAATCTTCAGAACGAAAAAGGGAGCATGAGGAAGCAGGCTCCCTGTCTTCAGACTATACTACAAGGCTACAGTAATCAAGACAGTATGGTAGTGGCACGAAAACAGAAATATTGATCAATGGAAGAGGATAGAAAGTCCAGAGATAAACCCACGCACATATGGTCAGCTTATCATTTGATAAAGGAAGCAAGAATGTACA
Organism: Globicephala melas; assembly: GCF_963455315.2. Classification (NCBI taxonomy): domain Eukaryota; kingdom Metazoa; phylum Chordata; class Mammalia; order Artiodactyla; family Delphinidae; genus Globicephala; species Globicephala melas. Next base: position 77,886,821 of record NC_083335.1, read on the forward strand.
GTGGAGAAAAGACAGCCTCTTCACTATGTAGTGCTGGGAAAACTGGACAGGTACATGTAAAATATGGAATTAGAACACTCCCTAACACCATATGCAAAAATAAACTCAAAATGCATTAAAGACCTAAATGTAAGGCTAGACTGTATCAAGGTCTTAGAGGAAAACATAGGCAGAACACTCTATGGCATAAATCACAGGAAGATCCTTTTTGACCCACCTCCTAGAGAAATGGAAATAGAAACAAAAATGAAAAAATGGGACCTAAAGAAACTTAAAAACTTTTGCACAGCAAAGGAAACCATAAACAAGACCAAAAGACCACCCTCAGAATGGGAGAAAATATTTGCAAATGCAGCAACTGACAAAGGATTAATCTCCAAAATTTACAAGCCACTCATGTAGCTCAATAACTAAAAAACAAACATCCCAATACAAAAATGGGTAGAATACCTAAATAGACATTTCTCTAATGAAGATATACAGTTTGCCAAAATACACATGAAAAAATGGTCAAAATCACTAATCTTTAGATAAATGCAAATCAAAACTACGATGACATATCATCTCACAGCAGTCAGAATGGTCATCATCAAAAAATCTAGAAACAATAAATGCTGGAATGGGTGTGGAGAAAAGGGAACACTCTTGCACTGCTGGTGGGAATGTAAATTGATACAGCCACTATGGAGAACAGTATTGAGGTTCCTTCAAAAACTCCAAATGGCACTACCATACGACCCAGCAATCCCACTACTGGGCATATACCCTGAGAAAACCATAATTCAAAAAGAGTCATGTACCAAAATATTCATTGCTACTCTATTTACAATAGCCAGGACATGGAAGCAACCTAAGTGTCCATCAACAGATGAATTGATAAAAACGATGTGGCACATAAATACAATGGAATATTACTCTGCCATAAAAAGAAACGAAATTGAGTTATTTGTGGTGAGGTGGATGGACCTAGAGTCTGTCGTACAGAGTGAAGTAAGTTAGAAAGAGAAAAACAAATACTGTATGTTAACACATATGTATAGAATCTAAGGAAAAAAATCAAAAAGTTCATGAAGGATCTAGCATTAAGACTGGAATAAAGACACAGACCTACTAGAGCATGGACTTGAGGATATGGGGAAGGAGAGGGGTAGGCTGTGATGAGGTGAGAGAGTGACATGCACCTATGTACAGTACCAAGCGTAAAATGGATAGCTAGTGGGAAGCAGCCGCGTAGCACAGGGAGATCAGCCAGTTGTTTTGTGACTGCCTAGAGGGGTGTGATATGTAGGGTGGGAGGGAGGGAGATGCAGGAGGGAAGAGATATGGGAACATGTGTGTATGTATAACTGATTCAGTTTGTTATAAAGCAGAAAATAATGCACCATTGTAAAGAAATTATACTCCAATAAAGATGTTGAAAAAAAACCTGTGTTTAAAAGTCTTCCAGCAAACAAAAGTCCAGGACCAGATGGCTTCACAGGCGAATTCTATCAAACATGTAGAGCAGAGCTACCATCTATCCTTCTCAAACTATTCCAAAATATAACAGAGGGAAGAAAACTCCCAAACTCATTCTATGAGGCCACCATCACCCTGATACCAAAACCAGACAAAGATGTCACAAAAAAAGAAAACTACAGGCCAATATCACTGATGAATATAGATGCAAAACTCCTCAACAAAATACTAGCAAACTGAATCCAGCCACATATTAAAAGGATTATACACAATGATCAAGTGCGATTTATCCCAGTGATGCAAGGATTCTTCAATATACACAAATCAATCAATGTGATACTCCACATTAACAAACTGAGGGAAAAAAGCTATATGATCATTTTAACAGATGCAGGAAAATCTTATGACAAATTTGAATACCTATTTATGGTTAAAAAATATCTCTCCAGAAAATGGGTATAGAGTGAACTTTCTTCAACATAATAAAGCCATATATGACAAACCCTCAAGTAACATCATTCTCAGTGGTGAAAAGCAGAAAGCATTCCGTCTAAGATCAGGAATAAGACAAGGATGTCCACTCTCAACTCTTTTATTCCAAACAGTTTTGGCAGTCCTAGCCACAGCAATCAAAGAAAAAGAAATAAAATGAAACCACATTGGAAAGAAGAAAATAATCTGTCAGTTTTGGCAGATGACATGATACTATACATAGAAAATCCTAAAAGTGCCACTGGAAAACTACCAGAACTCATCAATTAATTTGGTAAAGTAGCAGGATACAAAACTAATACACAGATATCACTTGCATTCCTATACACGATGAAATATCAGAAAGAAAAATTAAGGAAACAATCCCATTTACCATTGCATCACAAAGAATAAAATGCTTAGGAATAAACCTACCTCAGGACACAAAAGACCTGTACTCTTAAAACTGTAAAATGTGGGACTTCCCTGGTGTGCAATGGTTAAGAATCCACCTGCCAGTGCACGGGACATGGGTGGGAGCCCTGATCCGGGAAAATCTCACATGCAGCAGAGCAACTCAGCCCACATGCCACAACTACTGAGCCTGTGCTGTAGAGCCAGAGAACCACAACTACTGACCCACATGCCACAATTATTGAAGCATCTGTGCCTAGAGCCTATGTTCCACAATAAGAGAAGCCACAAAAATGAGAAGACTGTGCACCACAATGAAGAGTAGCCCCACCTTGCAACACCTAGACAAAGCCCGCACACAACAACAAAGACACAACACAGTAAAAAATAAATAAATAAAATAAGTTTATTTTAAAAAACTACGATGTTTATGAAAGAAATCAAACATGACACAAACAGAAGGAAAGATATAGCATGTTCTTTGACTGGAAGAATCAAAATTGTCAAAATGACTATACATCCCAAGGCAATCTACAGATTGAATGCAATTCTTTTCAAATTACCAATGGCATTTTTCAAAGAACTAGAACAAATATTTTACAATTTTTTATGGAGACACAAAAGGCCCTGAATAGCCAAAGCAATCTGGAAAAAGAAGAAAGGAGCTGGAGGAATCAGGCTCCCTGTCTTCAGACTAAACTACAAAGCTACAGTCATCAAACCTGTATCGTACTGGCACAAAAACAAAAATATACATCAATGGAACAGGATAGAAAACCCAGAGATAAACCCACACACCTATGTTCAATTAATCTATGACAAAGGAGGTAAGACTACACAATGGAGGAGAGACAGTGTCTTCAATAAATGGTGCTGTGAAAACAGGAGAGCTACAAGTTAAAAAATGAAATTAGAACATTCTTTAACACTACACACAAAAATAAACTCAAAATGGATTAAAGACCTAAATGTAAGACCGGATGCTATAAAATGCTTAGAGGAAAACATAGGCAGAACACTCTATAACATAAACCACAGCAAGATCCTTTTGGACCCACCTCCTAGAGAAATGGAAATAAAAACAAAAATAAACACATGAGACCTAATGAAACTTCAAAGCTTTTGCACAGCAAAGGAAACCATAAACAAGACGAAAAGACAACCCTCAGAATGGGAGAAAATATTTGCAAATGAAGCAACTGACAAAGGATTAATCTCAAAAATTTATAAGCAGCTCATGCAGCTCAATATCAAAAAAACAAACAACCCAATCCAAAAATGGGCAGGAGACCTAAATAGACATTTCTCCAAAGAAGATATACTGACTGCCAACAAACACATGAAAGGATGTTCAAATCACTAATCAGTAGAGAAATGAAAATCAAAACTACACGGAAATATCAGCTCACAACAGTCAGAATGGCCATCATCCAAAAATCTAGAAACAATAAATGCTGGAGAGGTGTGGAGAAAAGGGAACCCTCTTGCGCTGTTGTTGGGAATGCAAATTGATACAACTACTATGGAAAACAGTATGGAGGTTCCAAAAGAAAATTAAAATAGAACTACCATACGACCCAGCAATCCCACTACTGGGCATATACATTGAGAAAAACATAATTCAAAAACAGTCATGTACCACAGTATTCATTGTATCTCTATTTACAATAGCCACTACATGGAAACCACCTAAGTGTCCATCAACAGATGAATGGATAAAGAAGATGTGGCACATATATACAATGGAATATTACTCAGCTATATAAAGAAACGAAATTGAGTTATTTGTAGTGAGGTGGATGGAACTGGAGTCTGTCATACAGAGTGAAGTAAGTCAGAAAGAGGAAAACAAATACCATATACTAACACATATATATGGAATCTAAAAAAAATGGTTCTGAAGAACCTTGGGACAGGACAGGAATAAAGATGCAGATGTAGAGAATGGACTTGAGGTCACAAGGAGGGGAAGGGTAAGTTGGGACGAGGTGAGAGAGTGGCATGGACATATATACACTACCAAATTTAAAATAGATAGCTAGTGGGAAACAGCCACATAGCACAGGGAGATCAGCTCAGTGCTTTGTGACCACCTAGTCAGGTGGGATAGGGAGGGTGGGAGGGAGACACAAGAGGGAGGCGATATGGAATATATGTATATGTATAGCTGATTCACTTTGTTATAAAGCAGAAATGAATACACTACTGTAAAGAAATTATACTCCAATAAATGTGTTTAAAAAAAAACCAATAAACTATGGTCCCACCTCAAGCAGCTCAGTCATGGAGACCAAACATTTCCTTGAATACACACCCTCAAAAGTGGTGAGCATTAACAGAGATGTGTATGCAATACACCCACGGCCTCTCTGTGTATCCATGTAATTCCCTGAACAGGAATTTCCCAGGCAGGGTGGGAGGAAAAGATCACCCATGCTGAGAAATGGGTTTTTGTAATGGAGGAGGATGGTGTGGCATATATAGAAAGGAGGTGAGAGAATGAGATAGGATACCTGGAGGGAGGGAGCCACTTGGGGAGCAGTGGGCAAAGAGGCTATGGGAAAAGGACCAAAATGTGAAGGGTGTAATATGGCATACTGGAAAGATAGACTTTATGCTGTAGGGAATGGGAAATTACTGCATGTTTTTAAGCAGGAGAATAATATGATCAGACAATATTCCCTCTACTCTTCTTAAATCCTCATCTAGAGTCAGGCTGGTGCTGGGTAGGTGATAACATGAACTTAATTGACTTAAAAACATAAAGAAGATGCAGTGGAAAATTTCCAATCATGTGTACACTTTCTCCTTCAGGAATTTCTGGAAAATAGTATGCTTTATTTATTAAAATTTAAGAATATTTTTGGAAACAACTACAATGCTTTATTACATACAGTGGTTGCTGTAAAATTTACAGTCTTTGAAATAATGGAGTAGCTCACTTAAAAAAAACAAAAATAACAACAGAAAAAACACAAAATTTGGCATAGCAAAGTAAACCATAAACAAAATGAAAAGACAACTACAGAATGAGAGAAAATATTTCAAATGATACAACCAACAGTGTATTAGTCTCCAAAACATACAAGTAGCTCATATAGCTGAATACCAAAAAACAAAAAAACAAGAAAAACAAAGAAACAAAACATCAAACCCAATCAAAAAATATGCAGAAACCTAAATACACTTTTCTCCAAATAAGACATCAAATGACCAAGAGACACATGAAAAGATGCTCAACATTGTTTATTATTAGGGAAATGCAAATCAAAACTACAGTGAGGTATCACCTCACCCCTTTCATAATGGCCATAATCAAAAAATCTACAAACAATAAATGCTGGAGAGGGCATGGAGGAAAGGATATCCACCTACACTGCTGGTGGGAGTGTGTTGGTACAGTCACTATGGAGAACAGCATGGAGGTTCCTTAAGAAACTAAAAATAGAGCTACCATATGTTCCAGCAATCCCACTCCTGGGCATGTATCTAGTTCAAAAGGATACATGCACCTCAATGTCCATTGCAACAATGTTTACAATAACCAAGACATGGAAGCAACGTAAATGTCCATTGACAAAGGAATGGATAAAGAAGATGTGGTACATATATACAATGGAATATTACTCAGCCATAAAAAGAACAAAATAATTCCTTTTGCAGCAATATGAAAGGAGCTGGAGATTGTCATACTAAGTGAAGTCAGAAAGAGAAAGACAAATATCACATGATATTGCTTATATGTGGAATCAAAAAATGATACAAATGAACTTATTTACAAAACAGAAATAGACTCACAGACTTAGAGGATGAACTTATGGTTACCAGGGGAAAGAGTGGGGGGGAGGGATAGATTGTGAGTTTGGGATTGACAGGTACACACTGCTATATTACAATAGATAACCAATAAGGACTTACTGTATAGTACAGGGAACACTGCTCAATATTCTGTAATAACCTAAATAAGAAAATAATTTGAAAAAGAATTGATACATTTGTATGTATAACTGAATCACTTTGCTGTACCCCTGAAACTAATACAACATTTTTAATCAACTATGCTCCAATATAAAATAAAAATGTTAAAAAGAAAAAATACATGCACACCAATGTTCATTGCAGCACTATTTACAAAATCCAAGGCATGGAAACAACCTAAATGTCCATCAACAGAGGAAAGGATAAAGAAGATGCGGTACATATATACAGTGGAATATTACTCAGCCGTAAAAAAGAATGAAATAATTTCATTTTCAGCAACATGGATGGACATGGAGATTATCATACTAACTGAATTAAGTCAGACAGAGAAAGGCAAATATCACATGATATTGCTTATATGTGGAATCTAAAAAATAAATAATACAAATGAACTTATTTACAAAACAGAAAGAGACTCACTGATTTCGAAAACAAACTTATGGTTACCAAAGGGGAAAGGTGGGATAGAGGGATAAATTAGGAGCTTGGGATTAACATACACACACTACTATGTATAAAATAGATAATCAACAAGGACCTACTGTATAACACTGGGAACTCTACTCAATATTCTATAATAACCTATATGGGATAAGAATATGAAAAAGAATGAATATTTGTATATGTATAACTGAATCACTATGCTGTATACCTAAAAATAACACAAATTGTAAATCAGCTATACTCCAATAAAATTTTTTAAAAAGTAAATTATATTACAAAGCTATGGTAAGCAAAACCATATGGTACTGGCATAAAAACATACACATAGGTCAATGAATATAAATGAGAATCCAGAAACAAAACCGCAGATATACAGTTAACAAACCTTTGATATGGGTGTCAATAACACAATGGGGAAAGGAAAATCTCTTCAGTAAGTGGTGTTGGGAAAAACAGATATCCACATGCAAAAAAATGAAAGTGAACTACTCTCTTACATAACTTACAAAACTTACCTTGAAATAGACTTAAATGTAAGACCTGAAACCATAAATCTCCTGGAAGAAAACATAGAGGGAACACTACTGGACAGTCATCTTGACAATGTATTTTTGGATGTGACACTGTCACACAAGCAACAAAAGCAAAAATAAACAAGTGGGATTATATCAAACTAAACAGCCTCTGCACAGTAAAAGAAACAACTAAAAGAATGAAAAGGCAATCTATAGAAAGGGAGCAAATATTTTCAAATCATGTTTCATATGGAGTTAAAATCTAAACTATATCAGAAACTCATACAACTCAATAGCAAATAAAGAAATAATCCTTTTTTTTAAATGGTCAAAGCATGTAAATAAACATTTTTCCAAAATGGCAATCAAATGGCCAACCATTACATGAAAAGGTGCTTAACATCACTAATCATTGAGGAAATGCAAATCAAAACCACAATGACATCACTTCACATTTGTTAAGATGTCTTTTATCAGATAGACAAGAGATACCAAGTGTTGGCATAGCTGTCGAGAAAAAGGAACACTTGTACACTGTTGGTGGGAATGTAAATTGGTATAGTCATTATGGAAAACAGTATGGAGGTTCCTCAAAAACCTAAAAATAGAACAACCAGATGATCCAGCATTTCCGTGTCTGCATTTCCAGCATTTAAAAAAAATTATTTGTTTTATTTATTTTTAGCTGCGTTGGGTTGCTGTGCATGGTCTTTCTCTAGTTGTGTCAAGTGAGGGCTACTCTTCGTAGTGGCGCACAGGCTTCTCATTGTCATGGCTTCTCTTGTTGTGGAGCACAGGCTCTAGGCACAGGCTTCAGTATTTGTGGCGCATGGGCTTATCTGCTCTGCGGCATGTGGGATCTTCCTGGACCAGGGCTCAAACCCGAGTACCCTGCATTGGCATGCGGATTCTTAACCACTGAGCCACAAGGGAAGCTGAAATGAAATCAGTATCTTGAAGAGATATCTGCACTCCCATGTTCATTACAGCATTTTTCACAATAGACAATGTATAGAAATAACTACAGTGTCTATAGATGGATGAATGTATAAAAGAAAATGTGATATACACACACACAGTGGAATATTATTCAGATAAAAAAGAAGGAAATACTGTCATTCATGACAACGTGGATGAAACTTGAGGGCATTGTGCTAAGTGATATGGGCCAGGCAGGGAAAGGCAAATGCTATATGAGATCAGTTACATGTGTAATCTAAAAAAATTTTTCTTAATCGAACTCAGAGTCATCATAGAAAGGTGGTTACCAGGGGCTGGGGCATGGAGGAAATAGGGAGATGTTTTTCAAAGGGTACAAACTTTCAATTAAAAGATAATTATATTTGAGGATCTAATGTAGGACATAGTGACAATAGTCACTAATACCATATTGTATATTTGATATTTGTGAGAGATTAGATCCTAAGTATTCTCATCAAAGAAAAAAATCAAGGTAACTTTGTGATATTACATGTAATCACCTAACTGTGATGTGGATGTTAATTAACTTTCTAATAGTAATCATTTCATGAAGTATACATATACCAAATCTCCGCATAGTATGCTTTAAATATATGCAATTTTATTTGTCAATTATATCTCAGTAAACCTGGAAAAAATTAAAATAGTACAAAAAAAGAGCAATTCTAGAAGCCAAAAGAAGAGATACTTTTAAGAATATAGCTGTTATAATTTTAATAATAAAATAAACATTTACCACTTATTAGGTGCATTTTATATGCCAAAGGTTGTATTGTATATTCACTCGTTCACTCTGTCCTCACAAAAATCCCATAGATATGTAACATTTGCCCCATTATACTGATGATATAAAGAGAGTTTAAGGACTCTTAAAAGACTCACCCAAGGTCATATTTTTATGTGTAGCAGACATTGTTGGCTGCTACTCAAGATCCAATTTTTCCCTCGTATTAACAGAACCTCAACTTTTTCAGACAACTACTTTTCTTACCTGCCATATATTTTAGGGGAGTAGTTAATTCCTAGCTTTAAGGGTGTGATTTCTTATTTGTTTAATATGATCTCTGTGATTATATTCAACTTGCCAGAAATTGGTTTACCAATAGGTATCTGGCCACTATGGCAGCCATTTTATGACAATGTGCAGATCTACCCTGAAAATAAGGCTGACAAACTAGGATGTCCAAGGAAAAGACTGAATACATAGGCTATAGATGACACTTTTCAACTCTGAATTAATCAATTCTGAGGTTAATCTACCTAAGGACTTCCTGTTTTATGGGATAATATATTTTCCTCATTGTTTTTAAACATTTTGAATTGAGTTTTCTGTTATTTGTAGTGAAAAGCATCTAAACAAATAAAATTGGCAGGACAGTTTTAACTGAATGTTAGGGACAGAAACTAAATTTCAATGAGTGTCAGTGTAAACAAGAGGTGAAGATTCAGATAAAATAATTGTTGACTACACTTTACAGAAGTGTGCCTATGTTGGAAAAATGAGTGAGCTATGACAGCCAGTTAGGTACAGCAAGATATTCATCTGAAAAATTATCTGGTTCCTGAAAATATACAGACTCTGACCACCCAAAGGCACTGTATTCGCCTGGTCAGAGTCCAGGCTTTGAAGGCAGATTGACCTGGGATGGCTATGTGACCTTGTAAGTGACAACTTCTTAAACTTCCATTTCACCATTTATAAAACAGGGAAGAGCAATAGGCCTTACTTGCTCTGTCATTAAAATTAAATAATGTATATAACACAGTTCTTAGCACATAGAAGCCAGTCAATAAAAGGTGGCTATTACTATCATCATTATTGTTATCAAGTTCTGACAGTCAGCAGAAATTTGACTTTTAGGAACTATCTGTCATGAAAATCAAAGGATTAGGGTTGTAGCTGATTAAGCCAAGACAAAATTGCCCAAATCACAGAGCTCAGAGAATCAGCAACATGAAATTTAGAAAGTAGGCTATAAGCCTCTTTATCAGGAAAAAAAATGAGAAGAACAGTAGCAGGTACTTCTTCAACATGTCCTACTAGTAAGATGCTATCAGCACCATTTACTGACAGCCTATTTGTTGGAGGTAAGACAGGGTTTCTGGAACACATGACTCCTAGGAATTTACCAACCACGTAGAACAGAGCAGTGAGGTTTCAAAGTCCTATTATTTTCAGGTACAGGGCAGAGCTAGTGCCTTAATTATGTACACTTTCCAAAGATCTTAAAACCCCTTCAGTAGCATCGTCCAAACTTGAGCCACACATAATCAGCAAAAGCATAGAGCTCTAAGTGAAGGTTAGAAGGGCAGAAAGTGGACTAGATACCCTTATGCATGGGCTTAGTGTCACAAGGCAACATTCAACCAGACACCAAAGAAACCCCCATAATTTCAGCCAATCTAAAACCAGGTACCCCAGGCAAGAATCCCTAGCTCTGCACCTATGGGGGTAGACTGAGAATGGGTCCTAAGGGAGGCTGTGACAACAGAATGATACATAGACTAGACAGTGTGGGGTGAGTGAAAGACTACTGAAGTCTGAGAGGCCTTTTAAAATCCATATACCCTGAAATCCTGCCCACATCCAGTGATCTCAGTAGAACAGGGGCAAAGAGAGCAAGATCCAAGGAGGATTTTATCCCCATGCTCTGGTGGGAATCTATACAGCCTCCTCATCTGTATAGCAGAAGTTATAGAGACTGCCACTGTCAACTGGTTTAGTCTTATTCATTCCTCAGAGTTCTGCTTTTACATCATTTCCTCCAGAAAGTCTTATCTGACATCTCTCCAGTCGTGGACAGGTACACCTCTTCTATGTTCCCAAAGTATCCTCTTCTTACCCTATTAGAGCATTAATTCAACTGTGCTATAAACAATCATTATTTTTACAGTTCAACCACTAGACTGGAAGGTGAAAGAGGCCAGAGATTGTGTTTTGTTCACCTAAGTATCCCTTAACATCTAACACAGTGTCAGGCACATAGAAGAAATCTAACAAATGTTTGTGGGATAAATGAGAAAGTGTTGGGCACTTTATAGACATTTAATTTTGTATAACTATATACCTTAAGGGTACATATTATTTTGCCATTTTATAAAGAATGAAACAAAGACTCAGAGAGATTCAGAAAGATGGCTAAACTATGAAATAACAGAAGGATTCCAATCTGGGTCTGTGTGACTCTATAAGAATGTATTTTTGCTAGTCCACCTCTGGACTCTAGGCCTATTAGCAAGTTTGCCTTGACCATTTTCTATGTTGTTCAATGTTCGGAAAGAATATATCTATTGGCTGGAATGCATGATCATATATGCCCCAGAGAGCAAGGCCTAAAACTAATAGCAAATCTGTTCTTTTCAAGACAAGGAAGAGAAACAGTGGACTGTAAGTCATAATACAAGAGGACTCGAAAAGTTGACAGGTTGCAAAGCATAAGAGGAAGTTGTATTTTGAGTTCAAAAATGAACACAGTCTAAGAACAGACACCTAAATTTATATCATTTAATGAAGAACTACTACATATCAGACCATGTGCAAGACATTGAGAATACCAAGATGAATTAGATATGGTCCCTGCCATTGAGAAGCTCAGTCTGGTGGGCGAGACAATTAAGACCAAAATATCAATGTAATGTTGAATCAGTTATTATACTATTATCTCTCAGCCCCAAACCAAGCATTCTGTACCCCTCATTTTTTAGGGGTCTCAGAAAATTAAGATTTCCTTTACTAGATTCTTCAAATACAGGGTTCTAGAGACTGGAAGGCAAAGTAAGAGGTGAAGAGATTGGCTTCCTCCAGTTTGTTTGCTGCTCTTTACAAAATACCCCCAAGAATGGCCTTTCCTCCAGGCAATAGTAGTTGACTCCAGCTTCCTAATTCTTTCCACATTCTAGAACCAGCCTCACTACCCACCCTCAGATGTACCAGTATCAATCAGCTGGCAACTGCTCCATAGAGGTCCGAACCACAGCTCTACAAGCTTTCTTCTCTAAGCTTCTGAGATAGCAACAACAGCCAGGCAACACCCTCTTCACATATGTCTGAATCCTAGCTCTACAGGCACCTCCTTTGAGCTTCTAAGGTTCTAGTAATCCCAATCTTTCCCCTTTGTTCTCTCAGATCTATGCGTCGCAGCTGTTTCATGCAGTTAATTATCTGTGTTACTCCAGTGCTACATTTTTTGTTTTTCCATTCTTTAATTACCTATTTCAACAATTTCTTATGTTACATTCTTTGTTAAAATAGTGTGGTTTCTGGACCTTGAATGAAACAAGGATAACAAGAGCAAAATGTGCTCGAGGAGCTCAAAGGTAGATGCCTTACACAGGATGAGATGATTAAATAAAGTGGAATTGAGACATATAGGCTGGGTTCAAAAAATTAAGTCAGTCAAATACTGAAGAGGTGGAGAAACAGAAGGTATTTAATGCAGAAGGAACAAAATATTCAAAGTTATGGAGATAGGAGAGAGCACAAGTCAGGGGAAATGGAGTAGTTCAGTATGGCTAAGGAATAGTATATGAAGGCACAGAGAATACTGGCATGATGGGAAATAAGGAAGAAGAACCAGTAAAACTTTCAGACTAATTAGAGTTGGGAGATAGACTTTGGAAAGGAGGGAAGAAGGTGGAGGTCAGGGTGACAGCCAAGTGTCCTGCTTGTATGACCAGGTAGAAGAACAAGTTTGCGAAGAAGGTGATAAAGTGGTGAACATTTTCTGATCATTCATTCAAGAGTAGAAAGACAAAGCTAAGAACCAGAAGAATTAGAGTTCACGTTTCCTCCTACTATTTCATAGCTTTGTGACTTTAACTACTGAGCTACCGTAAGAGGCAGTTTTAGTGCCAAATAAGGGGAAGAGAGCAATACAGTAAACCTTTATAATCATAAGGTCAGATCCATTTACTGAACTTCTGTTGTAATAATAACCATAACAATAAAAATAGCTAACACGGCTTGAGGAGAAGATGGCGGAAGAGTAAGACACGGAGAACACCTTCCTCCCCACAGATACATCAGAAATACATCTACATGTGGAACTGCTTCTATAGAACACCAACTGAACGGTGGGAGAAGACCTCAGACTTTCCAAAAGGCAAGAAACTCCCCACGTACCTGGGTAGGTCAAAAGAAAAAAGAAATAACAGAGACAAAAAAATAGGGACGGGGCTTCCATGGTGGCGCAGTGGTTGAGAGTCCACCTGCCGATGCAGGGGACACGGGTTCATGCCCCAGTCTGGGAAGATCCCACATGCCATGGAGCAGATGGCCCCGTGAGCCATGGCCACTGAGCCTGTGCATCCAGAGCCTGTGCTCCGCAATGGGAGAGGCCACAAGAGTGAGAGGCCTGTGTAAAAAAAAAAAAAAAAAACGGATAGGGACGGGACCTGCACCAGTGAGTGGGAGGGAGCTGTGAAGGAGGAAAGGTTTCCACACACTAGGCAGCCCCTTCGCTGGCAGAGACTGCAGGTGGCAGAGGGGGAAACTTCAGAGCCTCAGAGGAGAGCACAGCAACAGGGGTGCAGGGGGCAAAGCGGAGAGACTCCCACACAGAGGAATGGTGCCAACCAGCACTCACCAGCCCGAGAGGCTTGGTTGCTCACATGCCGGGATGGGCGGGGACTGGGAGCTGAGGCTCAGGCTTTGGTTGGATCCCAGAGAGAGGAATGGGTTTCGCTGCATGAACACAGACTGAAGGGGGCTAGTGCGCCACGGCTAGCTGAGATGGAGTCAGAGGCAAGAGGAGTCAGAGGAGAAGAGGCAAGGGACTTTTACTTCCATCTTTGTTTCCTGGTGCGCAAGGCGAGGGGATTAAGAGTGCCACTTAAAGGAGCTCCAGAAAAGGGCGCAAACCCCGCCTATGAGGGCAGACCACAGAGATGGGCCTGGGACACAAAGGCTGCTGCTGCAGCCACCAAGAAGCCTGTGTGCAAGCACAGGTCACTATCCACATTTAGCTTCCCAGGAACCGGTGCAGCCCACCACTGCCAGGGTCCCGTGATCCAGGGAAAACTTCCCTGGGAGAACACACGGTGTGCATCAGGCTAGTGCAACGTCACGCTGGACTCTGCTGCAGCAGGCTCGCCGCGCACTCCAGACCCCTCCCTCCCCCTTGTCCTGAGTGAGCCAGAGCAGCCAAATCAGCTGTTCCTTTAACCCCGACGTGTCTGAGAGAAGAACAGATGCCCTAGGAGACCTACACACAGAGGCAGGGCCAAATCCAAAGCTGAAACCCAGGAGCTCTGCGAACAAAGAAAAGAAAGTTCTCCCAGTAGCCTCAGAAGCAATGGGTTAAATCTTCACAATCAACTTGATGTACCCTGCATCTGTGGAATACATTAATAGAAAACGAATCATCCCAAATTGAGGAGGTGGACTTTGGGAGCAAGATATATTATTTTTTCCCCTTTTCCTCTTTTTGTGAGTGTGTATGTGTATGCTTTTGTGTGAGATTTTGTCTATATAGCTTCGCTTTCACCATTTGTCTTATGGTTCTGTCTGTCCATTTTCTTTTTCTTATTTATTTATTTATTTATTTTCACTTAAAAATACTTTTTCTTAATACTTTTATTTTAACTTTATTTTATTTTATGCTCTTTCTTTATTTCTTTCTATTTTCTCTCACTTTTATTCTGAGCTGTGTGAATAAAAGGCTCTTGGTACTCCAGCCACGAGTGTTCTGCCTCTGAGGTGGGAGCGACAACTTCAGGACACTGGTCCACAAGAGACCTCCCGGCTCCATGTAATATCAAATGGCGAAAATCTCCCAGAGATCTCCATCTCAACACCAACACCCACCTTCAATCAACGACCAGCAAGCTACAGTGCTGGACATCCTATGCCAAACAACTAGCAAGACAGGAAAACAGCCCCATCCATTTGCACAGAAGCTGCCTAAAATCATAATAAGGCCACAGACACCCCAAAACACACCATCAGATGTGGACCTGCCCACCAGAAAGACAAGATCCAACCTCATCCACCAGAACACAGGCACAAGTCCCCTCCACCAGGAAGCCTACACAACCCACTGAAACAACCTTAGCCACTGGGGACAGTTACCAAAAATAACAGCAACTATGAACCTGCAGCCTGCAAAAAGGATACCCCAAACACAGTACGATAAGCAAAATGAGAAGACAGAAAAACACACAGCGGATGAAGGAGCAAGGTAAAAACCCATCAGACCTAGGAAATGAAGAGGAAATAGGCAGTCTACCAGAAAGTGTATTCAGAATAATGATAGTAAAGATTATCCAGAATCTTGGAAGTAGCACAGACAAAGTGCAAGAAACATTTAAAAAGGAAATAGAAGAACTAAAGAGGAAACAGGCAACAATGAACAACACAAAAACTGAAATTAAAAATACTCTAGAAGGGATCAATAGCAGAATAACTGAGGCAGAAGAGTGGATAAGTGACCTGGAAGATAAAATAATGTAAATAACTATGGCAGAGCAGAATAAAGAAAAAAGGATGAAAATAGCTAAGGACAGTCTCAGAGACCTCTGGGACAACATTAAATGCACCAACATTCGAATTATAGGGGTCACAGAAGAAGAGAAAAAGAGAGGGATTGAGAAAATACTTGAAGAGATTATAGTTGAAAACTTCCCTAATATGGGAAAGGAGATAGTTAACCAAGTCCAGGAAGCACAGAGAGTCCCATACAGGATAAATCCAAGGAAAACACGCCAAGACACAAATTAATCAAACTATCAAAAATTAAATGCAAAGAAAACCTCTTAAGAGCAACAAGGAAAAGAAACAAATAACACACAAGGGAATCCCCATATGGTTAACAGCTGATATTTCAGCAGACACTCTGCAAGCCAGAAGATAGTGGCAGGACGTATTCAAAGTGATGAAGGAGAAAAACCTGCAACCAAGATTACTCTACCCAGCAAGGATCTCATTCAGATTTGATGGAGAAATTAAAATCTTTACAGAGAAGCAAAAGCAGAGAGAGTTCAGCACCAGCAAGCCATCTTTACAACAAATGCTAGAGGAAATTCTCTATGCAAGAAACACAAGAGAAGGAAAAGACCTACAATAACAAACACAAAACAATTAAGAAAATGGGAATAGGAACACACATATCGATAATTACCTTTAATGTTAATGGATTAAATGCTCCCACCAAAAGACAAAGGCTGGCTGAATGGGTACAACAAAACACACCCATATATATGTTGTCTACAAGAGACCCACTTCAGACCTAGGGACACATACAGACAGAAAGTGAAGGGATGGAAAAACATATTCCATGCAAAAGGAAATCAAAAGAAAGCTGGAGTAGCAATTATCATATCAGAAAAAATAGACTTTAAAATAAAGACTATCACAAGAGACAAAGAAGGACACTACATAATGATCAAGGGATTGATCCAAAAAGTTATAACAATTGTAAATATTTACACACCCAAGATAGGAGCACCTCAATACATAAGGCAAATACTCACAGCCATAAAAGGGGAAATTGACAGTAACATATTCATAGTAGGGGACTGTAACACCCCACTTTCACCAATGGACAGATCATCCAAAATGAAAATAAATAAGGAAACACAAGCTTTAAATGACACATTAAACAAGATGTGCTTAATTGATATTTATAGGACATTCCATCCAAACACAACAGAATACACATTTTTCTCAAGTGCTCATGGAACATTCTCCAGGATAGATCATACATTGGTTCACAAATCTAGCCTTGGTAAATTTAAGAATATTGAAATTATATCAAGTATCTTTTCAGACCACAATGCTATGAGACTAGATATCAATTACAGGAAAATATCTGTAAGAAATAAAAACACATGGAGGCAAAACAATACACTACTTAATAACGAAGTGATCACTGAAGAAATCAAAGAGGAAATCAAAAAATTCCTAGAAAGAAATAACAATGCAGACACGACGATCCAAAACCTCTGAGATGCAACAAAAGCAGTTCTAAGAGGGAAGTTTATAGAAATACATTCCTACCTTTAGAAACAGGAAATATCTCGATTAAACAACCTAACCTTGCACCTAAAGCAATTAGATAAAGAAGAATCAAAAAACCCCAAAGTTAGTAGAAGGAAAGAATTCATAAAAATCAGACCAGAAATAAATGAAAAAGAAATGAAGGAAACGACAGCAAAGATCAATACAACTAAAAGCTGGTTTTTCGAGAAGATAAACAAAATTGATAAATCATTAGCCAGACACATCAAGAAAAAAAGGGAGAAGACTCAAATCAATAGAATTAGAAATGAAAAAGGAGAAGTAACAACTGACACTGCAGAAATACAAAAGATCATGAGAGATTACTACAAGCAACTCTATGCCAATAAAATGGACAACCTGGAAGAAATGGACAAATTCTTAAAAATGCACAACCTGCCAAGGCTGAACCAGGAAGAAATAGAAAATATGAACAAACCAATCACAAGCACTGAATTTGAAACTGTGATTAAAAATCTTCCAACAAACAAAAGCCCAGGACCAGATGGCTTCACAGGCAAATTCTATCAAACATTTAGAGAAAAGCTAACACCTATCCTTCTCAAAATCTTCGAAAATATAGCAGAGGGAGGAACACTCCCAAACTCATTCTACGAGGTCACCATCACCCTGATACCAAAACCAGACAGGAAGTCACAAAGAAAGAAAACTACAAATGCAAAAATACTCAACAGAATACTAGCAAACGGAAACCAACAGCACATTAAAAGGATCATACACCATGATCAAATGGGGTTTATTCCAGGAATGCAAAGATTCTTCAATATATGCAAAACAATTAACATGATACATCATATTAACAAATTGAAGGAGAAAAACCATATGATCATCTCAATAGATGCAGAGAAAGTTTTTGACAAAATTCAACACCATTTTTTATAAAAATAACCTGCAGAAAGTCAGCATAGAGGGAACTTTCCTCAACATAATAAAGACCATATATGACAAACACGCAGCCAACATAGTCCTCAATGGTGAAAAACTGAAACCATTTCCACGAAGATCAGGAACAATACAACGTTGCCCACACTCACCACAATTATTCAACATAGTTTTGGAATGTTTAGCCACAGCAATCAGAGAAGAAAAAGAAATTAAAGGAATCCAAATTGGAAAAAAAGAAGTAAAGCTCTCACTCTTTGCAGATGATATGAAAATCTACATAGAGAATCCTAAAGATGCTACCAGAAG
The DNA here is from genome assembly GCF_963455315.2 of Globicephala melas. Lineage (NCBI taxonomy): Eukaryota > Metazoa > Chordata > Mammalia > Artiodactyla > Delphinidae > Globicephala > Globicephala melas. Next base: position 77,905,292 of record NC_083335.1, read on the forward strand.
ACTACTAGAGGTAATGAATGAATCTGGCAAAGTAGCAGGATACAAAATTAATACACAGAAATCTCTGGAATTCTTATACACTAATGATGAAAAATCTGAAAGTGAAAATAAGAAAACACTCCGATTTACCATTGCAACGAAAAGAATAAAATATCTAGGAATAAACGTACCTATGGAGACAAAAGACCTGTATACAGAAAACTATAAGACACTGATAAAAGAAATTAACCATAATGCAAATAGATGGAGAGATATGCCCTGTTCTTAGACTGGAAGAATCAACATTGTGAAAATGACTCTTCTACCCAAATCAGCCTACAGATTCAATGCAGTCCCTATCAAGCTACCACTGACATTTTTCACAGAACTAGAACAAAAAATTTCACAATTTGTATGGAAACACAAAAGACCCCGAATAGCCAAAGCAATCTTAAGAACGAAAAATAGAGCTGGAAGAGTCATGCTCCCTGATTTCAGGCTATACTACAAAGCTACTGTACTCAAGACAGTATAGTCTTGGCACAAAAACAGAAATATAGATCAGTGGAACAGGATAGAAAGCCCAGAGATAATCGCACGTGCATATGGTTACCTTATTTTTGATAAAGGAGGCAAGAATATGCAGTGGAGAAAAGACAGCCTCTTCAATAAGTGCCACTGACAAAACTGGACAGGTACATGTAAAAGTATGAAATTAGAACACTCTCTAACACCATACACAAAAATAAACTCAAAATGGATTAAAGACCTAAATGTAAGGCCAGAAACTATCAAACTCTTAGAGGAAATCATAGGTAGAATGCTCTATGACATAAATCACAGCATGATCCTTTTTGCTCCACCTCCCAGAGAAATGGAAATAAAAACAAAAATTAAAAAATGGGACCTAATGAAGCTTGAAATGTTTTGCACAGCAAAGGAAACCATAAGCAAGACCAAAAGACCACCCTCAGAATGGGAGAAAATATTTGCAAATGCAGCAACTGACAAAGTATTAATCGCCAAAATTTACAAGCAGCTCATGCAGCTCAATAACAAAAAAAACAACCCAATCCCAAAATGGGCAGAAGAACTAAATAGATATTTCTCCAAAGAAGATATACAGATTGCCAACAAACACATGCAAGAATGGTCAACGTCACTAATCTTTAGATAAACGCAAATCAAAACTACAACGAGATATCATCTCACACCAGTGAGAATGGACATCATCAAAAAATCTATAAACAATAAATGCTGGAGAGGGTGTGGAGAAAAGGGAACACTCTTGCACTGCTGGTGGGAATGTAAATTGATACAGCCACTATGGAGAAGAGTATGGAATTTCCTTCAAAAATTCCAAATAGAACTACCATACGACCCAGCAATCCCACTACTGGGCATATACCCTGAGAAAACCATAATTCAAAAAGAGTCATGTACCAACATGTTCACTGCAGCTCTATTTACAATAGCCAGGAGATGGAAGCAACCTAAGTGTCCATCACCAGATGAATGGATAAAGAAGATGTGTCACATATATACAATGGAATATTACTCAGCCATAAAAAGAAATGAAATTGAGTTATTTGTAGTGAGGTGGATGGACCTCGAGTCTGTCATACAGAGTGAAGTAAGTCAGAAAGAGAAAGACAAATACCGTATGCTAACACATGTATATGGAATCTAAGAAAAAGAAATAAAAGGTCATGAAGAACCTATGGTTAAGACGGCAATAAAGATACAGACCTACTGGAGAATGGACTTGAGGATATGGGCAGGGTGAAGGGTAAACTGTGACAAAGTGAGAGAGTGGCATGGACATATATACAGTACCAAACTTAAAATAGATTGCTAGTGGGAAGCAGCCGCATAGCACAGGGAGATCAGCTCAGTGCGTTTTGTCCACCTAGAGAGGTCGGATAGGGAGGGTGGGAGGGAGGGAGACACAAGAGGGAAGTGATTTGGGAACATATGTATATGTGTAACTGATTCACTTTTTTTTTAAAGTAGAAACTAACACACCATTGTAAAGCAATTATACTCCAATAAAGATGTTTAAAAAAAATTGTTAACACTGAGTGATTGATTTAAGGTTCTATGCTAGGTGCTTTATGTATATTTTTTCATTTTATTGCCAATATTCTTAATTTCAAGTACAATAGAAACATTATAATTAGCAATTTTTGGGTGTTTTAAGAGACACAGGACAAAACAATGATGTTACCCCTAGAATGAATAAACTTCATAAAATTATTTCTGAACATCTCTCCTAGAGCCATCATTGTCTTATCTGTCTAAATCTTCAATTTTTAAAATTAGTTTTTACTGGAGTAAAGTTGCTTTACAATGTTGTGTTAATTTGTACTGTACAGAAAAATGAATCAGCTATACATATTCATATATCCCCTCTTTTTTGGATTTCCTTCCCATTTAGGTCACTACAGTGCATTAAGTAGAGTTCCCTGTGCGATAGAGTATGTTCTCGTTTGCGCTCTATTAATATGTAGTATCAATACTGTATATGGGTCAATCCCAATCTCCCAATTCCTCCCACACCCCTTTCCCTCTTGGTATCCATACATTTGTTCTCTGTGTCTGTGCCTGTGTCTCTATTTCTGATTTGCAAAGAGGATCATCTATACCATTTTTTCTAGATTCAACATATATGTTAATATACGATATTTGTTTTTTCTCTTTCCAACTTCCTTCACTCTGTATGACACTCTGTAGGTCCATCCATGTCTCTACAAAGGACCCAATTTCATTCCTTTTAATGTCTGAGTAATATTCCATTGTATATATGTACCACATCTTCTTCCATTCATCTTTCGATGGGCATTTAGGTTGCTTCCATTTCCTGGCTATTGTAAATAATGCTGCAATGAACATTGGAGTGCGTGTGAATATTTCAATTATGGTTTTCTCAGGGAATATGCCCAGTAATGGGAGTGCTGGGTCATATGGTAGTTCTATTTTTCGGCTTTTAAGGAATCTCCATACTGTTATCCCTAATGGCTGTATCAATTTATATTCCCACCAAGAGTGTTGGAGGGTTCCCTTTTCTCCACACCATCTGCAGCATTTATTGTTTGTAGATTTTTTGATGATGGCCAGTCTGACAGTTGTGAGGTGATACCTCATTGTAGTTTTGATTTCCGTTTCTCTAATAATTCGTGATATTGAGCATCTTTTCATGTGTTTGTTGTCAATCTGTATATCTTCTTTGGAGAAAGGTCTATTTAGGTCTTCTGTCCGTTTTTTGATTGGGTTTGTTTCTTTGCTATTGTGCTGATTGAGCTGCTTGTATATTTTGGAGATTAATCCTTTGTCTGTTGCTTCTTTTGCAAATATTTTCTCCCAATTTGTGGGTTGTCTTTTGGGTTTTTTTTATGGTTTCCTTTGCTGTGGAAAGGCTTTTAAGTTTCATTAGGTCCCATTTATTTATTTTTGGTTTTATTTTCATTACTCTAAGAGGTGGGTCAAAAATATTTTGCTACAATTTATGTCAAAGGGTATTCTGCCTATGTTTTCCACTAAGAGTTTTACAGTGTCTGAGCTTACATGTAGGTCTTTAATCCATTGCGAGTTACGTTTTTTGTATGGTGTTAGGGAGTGTTCTAAATTCATTCTTTTACATGTAGCTGTCCAGTTTTCCCAGCACCGTTTATTGAAGAGGCTGTCTTCTTTCCACTGTATATTTTAGCCTACTTTGTCATAGATTAGGTGATCATAGGTGGGTGTGTTTATCTCTGGGTTTTCTATCTTGTTCCATTTATGTATATTACGGTTTTTGTGCCAGTATCATACTGTCTTGATTACTGTAGATTTGTAGTATAGTCTGAAGTAGGGAACTTGTTTCCTCCAGTTCCGTTTTTCCTCTTAAGATTGCTTTGGCATTTCAGGGTCTTTTATGTTTTCATATAAATTGTAAATATTTTTGTTCTAGTTCTGTGAAAAATGCCATTGGTAATTTGATAGGGATCGCACTGAACTTGTAGATTGTTTTCAGTAGTAGAATCATTTAGACAATATTGATTCTTCCAATCCAAGAACATGGCATATCTCTCCAACTGTTTGTGTCGTCTTTGACTTCTTTCATCAGTATCTTACAGTTTTGTGCTTGCAGATCTTTAGCCTCCTTCTGTAGGTATATTCCTATGTATTTTAGTTTTTTTGTTGCAGTGTTGAATGTGATTTTCTCCTTAATTTCTCTTTCTGATATTTCATTGATAGTGTATAGAATACAAGAGATTTCTGTGCATTAATTTTGTATCCTGCAACTTTCCCAGATTCATTGATGAGCTCTAGTAGTTTTCTGGTGGGCTCTTTAGGATTTTCTCTGTATAGTATCATGTCATCTTCCAAAAGTGACAGTTTTACTTCTACTTTTCCAATTTGTATTCCTTTTATTTCTTTTTCTTCTCTGATTGCTGTGGTTAGGACTTCCAAAACTATGTTGAATTAAAGTGGTGAGAGTGGACACCTTTGCCTTCTTCCTGATCTTAGCGGAAATGCTTTCAGTTTTTCACCATTGAGAATAAATTTTGCTGTTGGTGTGTCATATATGGCCTTTATTATGTTGAGTTAGTTTCCCTCTATGTTCACTTTATGGAGAGGTTTTTTAAATCATAAATTGGTGTTGAATTTTGTCAAAAGCTTTCTCTGCATCTATTGAGATGATCAAATGGTTTTAATTCCTTAATTTGTTAATATGGTGTATCACATTGATTGATTTTCATATAGTGAAGAATCCTTGCATTCCTGGGGTAAACTACACTTGATCATGGTGTATGATCCTTTTAATATGCTTTTGGATTCTGTTTGCTAGTATTTTGTTGAGGATTTTTGAATCTATGTTCATCAGTGATATTGGCCTGTAGTTTTCTTTCTTAGTGACATCTTTGTCTGGTTTTGGTATCAGGGTGATGGTGGCCTCGTAGAATGAGTTTGGGAGTGTTCCTCCCTCTGCAATTTTTTGGAAGAGTTTGAGAAGGATAGATGTTAACTCTTCTCCAAATATTTGATAGCATTTTCCTGTGAAGCCGTCTGGTCCCGGAACTATGTTTGTTGGAAGATTTTTAATCACAGTTTCAATTTCAATACTTGTGATTGGTCTGTTCATATTTTCTATTTCTTCCTGGTTCAGTCTTGGAAGAAATAGAAAATAGTTTTCTAATAATTTGTCTGTTTCTTCCAGGTTGTCCATTTTATTGGCACATAGTTGCTTGTAGTAGTCTCTTATGATTCTCTTTATTTCTGCAGTGTCCATTGTAACTTCTCCTTTTTCATTTCTAATTTTATTGCTTTTTGTCCTCTCCGTTGTTTTTTTGATGTGTGTGGTGAAAGTTTTATCAATTTTGTTTATCATCTCAAAGAACCAGCTTTTTAAAACATCTTTATTGGAGTATAATTGCTGTACAATGTTGTGTTAATTTCTGCTGTGTAACAAAGTGAATCAGCTATAGATATACATGTATTTCCATATAGTTTTTTTTTTGCTATTGTTTGCTTTGTTTCTACTTTGTTCATTTGTACTCTGATATTTATGAGTTCTTTCCTTCTACTAAATTTGGGGGTTTTTGTCTTCTTTCTCTAGTTGCTTTAGGTGTAAGGTGAGGTTGTTGATTTGAGATTTTTCTTGTTTCTTGCGGTAGGATCATATTGCTATAAAGTTCCCTATTAAAACTGCTTTTTCTGCATTCCATAGGTTTTGGGTCATTGTGTTTTCATTGTCATTTGTTTCTAGGTATTTTTTAATTTCCTCTTTTATTTCTTCAGTGATCTCTTGCTTATTTAGCAGCATATTGTTTAAGCTCCATGTGTTTGTGCTTTTTACAGTTTTTGTTTTCCGTATTTGATTTCTAACCTCATAGGGCTGTGTTTGGAAAAAATGCTTGATATGATTTCAATTTTCTTAAATTTACTGAGGCTTGATTTGTGATCTAAGATGTGATCTATCTTGGAAAATATTCCGTGTGCACTTGAGAAGAAAGTGTATTGTCACTTTCTGGTGGAATGTCCTATAATTAAGATTCTTGGTCTATTTTGTCTTTTAAAGCTTGTGGTTCCTTATTTATTTTCTGTCTGGATGATCTGTCCATTGGTGTAAGTGGGGTGTTAATGTCCCCCACAATTATTGTGTTAATGTCTATTTCACCTTTTATGACTGTTAACATTTGCCTTATGTATTGAAGTGCTTTTACGTCAGGTGCATAAATATTTACAATTGTTATATCTTCTTCTTGGATGGATCCCTTAATCATTATGTAGTGTCCTTCCTTGTCTCTTGTAATAGTGTTTATTTTAAAGTCTATCTTTTCTGATATGAGTATTGATACTTCAGTTTTCTTTTGATTCCCATTGGCATGGAATATCTTTTTCCATCCCCTCAGTTTCAGTCTGTATGTGTCCCTAGGTCTGAAGTGGGTCTCTTGTAGAGAGTATATATATGGGTCTCATATTTGCATCCATTCAGCCAGTCTGTGTCTTTTGGTTAGAGCATTTCATCCATTTACTTCTAAGGTAATTATTGATATGTATGTTCCTATTACCATCTTCTTAATTGTTTTAGATTTGTTTTTGTAAGCCTTTTTCTTCTCTTGTGTTTCCCACTTAGAGAAATTCCTTTAGCATTTGTTTTAAAGCTGGTTTTGTGGTGGTGAATTCTCTTAGTTTTGCTTGTCTGTAAATTTTTTGATTTCTCCATCAAATCTGAATGAGGTTCTCACTGGGTAAAGTAATCTTCATTGTAGCTTTTTCCCTTTTGTCACTTTAAATATATCCTTCCACTGCTTTCTGGCCTGAAGAACTTCTGGTGAAAAATCAACTGAAAACCTCATGGAGATTCCCTTGTATGTTATTATTTGATTTTCCCTTGTTGCTTTTAATATTTTTTCTTTGTAGTTAGTTTTTGATAGATTGATTAATATATGTCTCAGCATGTATTTTGGGGGTTTATCCTGTGTGGGACGCTCTGTGCTTCCTGCACTTGATTGTCTATTTCCCTTCCCATATTATGGAAGTTTTCAACTACAATCTCTTCAAATATTTTCTCAGGCCCTTCCCCATGCCTCTTCTTCTTCTGGGACCACTATAATTCAAATGTTGGTGTGTTTAATGTTGTCCCAATTGTCTTTGAGACTATCCTCATTCCTTTTCATTGTTTTTTCTTTAGTCTGGTCCTTGGCAGTTATTTCCCCCATTCTATCCTCCAGTTCACTTATCCATTGTTTTGCCTCAGTTATTCTGCTATTGATTCCTTCTAGTGTATTTTTCACTTAGTTATTGTGTTTTTCATCACTGATTGTTTTTTAGTTCTTCTAGGTCCTTGTTAAATATTTCTTGTATCTTCTTGATCAATGCCTCCATTCTATTTGAAAGATCTTGGATCATCTTTACTATCATTACTCTGAATTCTTTTTCAGGTAGATTGCCTATTTCCTCTTCATTTATTTGATCTTTTTGGATTTTACAATGCTCTTTTGTCTGCAACATATTTCTCTGTCATTTCATTTTGTCTAACCTGCTGTGTTTATTGTCTCCTTTCCACAGACTGCAAGGCCGTAGTTCCTCTTGCTTCTGTTGTCTGCCCCCTAGTGAGTGAGGTTGGTTCAAGGGTTTGTATATGCTGTCCTGTGGGAAGGACTGGTTCCTGCGACCTGGTGGGTAGAACTGAGTCTTTTTCCTCTGAAGGGGAAGGCTCCATCATGTGTTCTGTTTTGGTGTGTGTTTGAGCTTAGTACGACTTTAGCAAGCCTGTCTGCTGATGAGTGGGACTGTGTTTCTGTCTTGCTGGTTGTTTGGCATGAGGTTTCCAGCACTGGAGCCTTTAGGCAGTTTTGTGGGGCTGGGCCTTTGTGTTGATATAGATACCTCCAAGAGCACACACGCATACCAATTAGTATTCCCTGGACCCAGAAATTCTCTGGCAGTCCATCTTCCTGTACTCAGTGCTCCCACCCCAGAGGCCCAGGCCTGACTCCTGACCAGGAAACCAAGAGCCCAAAAGCTGTACAGTTTGGCCAGAGAAAAAAGAAAGGAAAGAAAAGAAAACAAACAAACAAAACCCAAGACAAATAGCAAAAGCAACAGCAAACAAACAGCAGCAACAGCAACACAACACACACACACATAGAAAAAATAAAAAAGACAAAACAAGACAAAACAAAACAAGAGAACAAACAAAATAATTCAAAAATGAGAACAGCCAATAAGGACTAAACTAACAAAAACAAAAGTAAAAAATAAAACAAAATCAGAAAACAAACAAACAACTTTCTGTTGTTTCTGTTGTGAAGAAAACATAAAAACAATCAAAAAATAAAAATAAATAAATAAAATAAACAAGAACATAAAACAAGAATAAAACCACAAAACAACAAAAAAGTAAAGTAAAAAATATATATATATATAAAGGAAAAGTAAATGATAAAAAGTAATAAAAGCAACAACATTAACAACTGAACAAAATGAAACAAACAAAAAAGAATAATAGTAAGAAATATTTTTCTGGGGCCTCCTCTGTCAGTGTCCTTGCTCCCACAGTGTGCCAGAGTCAATCCGCCCCTCCTCAGGAGGCTTTCCAATACCTCTACGTAAGTCTCTGGACCTGCTGCAGGCACTGTAAGACCAGCTCAGGCACTGACCTGGCCCAACTCCCACATGTACTTACACCCAAAGTCCACTTCTGCAAAGGCTAGACTGCTCTCAATTGTGGGAACACTCATTGTCTATTCAGGTATTCCAGAGATGCAGGATTTACCAAGCTGATCTCAGGGATTTTATCCATGGCTTGGGCAGCTTCATGGAAAGATTTCCATTCCTCTTCCTTAGTCGCACCACCTGTGGAGCTCAGCTTTGGTTTTGACCCCACCTCTGTGTGTGCACCACCCCCTCAGGCTTCTGTTCCTTGTCTAGGTGAGAGTGAGGGAAAGCAGCAACAGCATGGGGCATGCTTACTCACTCAAGCCAGGGAGGAGTATGGTGGCCACAATTGGAGTGTGTGTAAGTTTTCTGTGGTGGTGGAACCAGCAGGCACTTGTAACAGTCTGTGGTGCACTTGCTTTGGTGGGAGTGCCTCCCAGTGTCTGTGGAGGCAGGAGCTGTCATGTGGGGGCAGGTGGCAGCCCTGCCCCCACCATGTACCTCTCAATAACGGGCCTCATTTCTAGGCAGACCACACTTCCTCTAGGAATTTTCCTGGCTGCACATGCCCTCACTCTCACGCCCTCTGCTGTATCCATGCAGTCAACAGCACTCCTCTCTCCAGATAAATTCTCCCACCCCCATGATTTAGCACTCAGCCCCTGTCACCATCAGTGGACTCTCGTCCCAGGTAGGGGTGCCCAGTGCTGATTCCCAAGGAGGTTTTGGGATGAGTGGCACTCAGGCCCCCAAAGCCCATGGAAAGAGGAGAACCCCACCCGAGGGGTGGGCAGGCCTGCTCAAATCAGAGCCCCTCCCAGTGCCCACAGAGGCCCAAGAAGGCAGTGGGCAGGGAAAGGGTTTGTAATGGCAGCTCCACCACTTGTGCACCACTCAACAATGACACCTTGCTTCTATGGTGTCCTGAGCTTTTTCTGCAGACTTTCCTGTTGTGGAGCTCCTTATTCCTTTCCCTTCAGGCTGTCTTTTCACAGCCAACAGCTGTCCCCTCCATGGGTCCATGCTCTAAACCCCACTTTCCAGCACCCAGTCCCTTCCATGACAGTAGACTCACGACTCAGACTGGAATACGCAGAGCTTTGGTGTAGAGCATGCATGCAGTTCTTACTTTGTCCTGCCTTCCACAGACCATCTGCTGCATTTTCCTTAGATCTCCAAAAGGTCCCTTGCTGTCCCAGCTGATTTCCCCACCATGAGGGAGTTTTTCAGAGTGTGGGGACCTCCCCTCACCTTCAGCTTCCCACCAGGCTTACTGGTCCCTTTTTTGATTCCTCTTTTCTTTTTCTCTCCTTTCTTCCTTCCTACCCAGTTGTGTGGGGATTTTTCTTGTCCTTTTAGGTGTCTGAAGTCTTCTGCTAATGTTCAGCAAGTGCTCTATCAGAATTGTTCCATTTCTAGATGTACTTTTTAAGAGTGATGAATTCCACCTCCTCCTATTCCACATCTTCCTTTGCCCCCCAAATCTTCAATTTCTGATAGCCCAATCCCTCTTATCTACCCACCAGCAACCTCTCCACTCTATTTTTAAGTCCAAACCATCATTTTCCACAGGGACAATAATTTAAATCTGTCAAAACTTTATTAATATCCTCACACACATAAACAAGCCTTGCAACAAAACACCTCCCTCCTTATGACTCATACTACTTAAATAGTAATAGAGAAATAAAAATAGTGGAATTTCCCTCTGGTTCTCAAATGTTTAAAGACATATTCTGTCAACAAATTAACCCTAAACTACATGTCAAATTAAAAAAAACAGTGCAAAATCTGGGGAAATATCTCTGGTGTGAGGAGCTGCTGAAAGTGTTGGAAGATGGGACCAGTGGAATGCTGGTCCATAGAAAAAGGAAAGGGACAAGGGAGAATTCCTGGAACATAAGGACTTTATGTATTTCGATTTTTGGCATTGGATGTCTGTATATTTTGATCATGGCTCTGTCACATGCCAGCTGTGTGACCGTAGGAAAATAATTTAATTTCTCTGGGTCACACTCTTCACATCTATAAGACTGGAATCATTAATTTTTGTAAAAGCAGTTGAAATGATTAAATAAGAAAACATGTATAAAGTAACTAGTAGGATACAAATTCATTTGATATGCTGTTTGTATTTCATAAGTGTGTTTTAAATGTTTATAATTTCACAATACTGGCTATTTTCATTTTATTTATATATATAAATTAATAAACAGAAACATCAATCAAATAGAGTGGGGAGACTACAATGGGGAGCTGTCATGCCCTGCCACTATATCAGAGCCCAACAGGAAGAAGAAAACCTCCTCTTCTTCCTGGCAAAGACTCAGCCAAAGTAAAGCCATGGACTCTTTGTTCACTATAGCCTTCCCAAATTCCTTTTCCTCTCTGTAAAAGCCTTGTCCTGTGAGGGACTTGTGCTTGGCTAACCATGGTTGCAGACCTTGAATTTCAATTCTCTCCTGGTCCCAAATAAAGCCGTCTTTGCTGGAGAAGTATCTGGCTGTCTGTGTATTTTTAGGTCAATATACAGCAACCATGTATGTCAAGTGATTACAGTTTTCACTTTTTTGTAGCAATATAAATTTTCATTCAAAAATGATTAAGTTAATGCAAGTGATTCAATTGTATTAAGTATATTAATTAAAAACAACAGAGTTGTTGTGCAAACAAGACAAAAATCCTAAAGATGGTATATGAATGACTGAGACCCAGAAAATGCCACACTATGTCATGATATGATAGGAACTGTTCTAGTCACTGGGTAGGATGTCATAGAAAACAAATCCACGTTTTGTGCCCTTAATACCTCATAGCTCTAAAAAAGGGTTGACTTGGCAACTAAAAATGTAAAAGTCGCATATAATACCTTTTCAAAATACCATCTACTATAATAAATCCACATTGGAAAGTGTGGGGTGAAGGGAGGGCTCTCTTATTAGAGTCACTATCAAAGACTCATTAATTCAGCAAGCTTTCAATGATGAAGGCTTTTTCTGGATGTTAGATATGTAAAATCCAATGAAATGTATTCTTTGCCATCAAACATGTTACAGTCAATAGGAGTCTGGAGGAAGCAGACATATAAATAGAAAAGCTCAACAAAGGGTAGGAAGTGCTGAATTAGAAGTCAAGGCAGGGCTTCCCAGGTGGCGCAGTGGTTGAGAGTCCACCTGCCGATGCAGGGGACATGGGTTCGTGCCCCAGTCTGGGAAGATCCCACATGCTGTGGAGTGGCTGGGTCCGTGAGCCATGGCTGCAGAGCCTGTGCATCCAGAGTCTGTGCTCCGCAACGGGAGAGGCCACAACAGTGAGAGGCCTGCATACCGCAAAAAAAGAAAAAAGAAAAAAGAAAGAAGTCAGGGCAGGTCCCAGTAGGAAATCAAAGGAAGGAAATGCAAGAAACTGAGTCCAGAAAATACACCAAGATGGCATGGCAATAGCAATAAATGAAAAGCTTGAGAGAGTAAAAATGTTCACCTGTACTTGATAATTCCATTGAACATTGGGTTCACATCCTTGATTCTGTTGATAAAAGTCTGAACAACATCTATGCATTTCATCTGAAAAATACAATAATTTAGTTAATGGGTGTTTATTTACTGAACAATTCATCTATTCAACAAGTATTTAATGAACGTCTGGTATGTGCATCAATCACTTTGCATTTGGGACATCTTCAGTGAATTAGCCAGTGCAGCCCACTGAGAGGGGGTAAAAGATGTCTATTTTGAAGCTAAGAAATCAGGAGTACACCAGTACTAGAAGGCTCTGAACAATGATTAGAGATAAAAGGCATGAACTCCCCTCTATGTTGATGACATATTTAAGATCATTTAAAAATCAAAATTGAGGGCTTCCGTGGTGGCGCAGTGGTTGAGAGTCTGCCTGCCAATGCAGGGGACACGGGTTTGTGCCCCGGTCTGGGAAGATCCCACATGCCGTGGAGCTGCTGGGCCCGTGAGCCATGGCCATTGAGCCTGCGCATCCGGAGCCTGTGCTCCACAACGGGAGAGGCCACAACAGTGAGAAGCCTGCGTACCGCAAAAAAAAAAAAAAAAAAAAAAAAAAAAAATCAAAATTGAGTAACTATGTTTCCAGCAGCCAAAATGGAGCAGGGTAAGCATTGTAGATGTTATTTCAGACATTCCTGCATCACTGAGAACTTGAGCTTTCTGAACTGTATCAAACTCAAGGACACCACCAGCCGCCAGCCATTTTCAAAACAGCAGCTGCTAGCTGCAATCAGGTAGTTTCAAAATTCCCACCCCTGGGCTTCCCTGGTGGCGCAGTGGTTGAGAATCTGCCACTAATGCAGTGGACACGGGTTTGAGCCCTGGTCTGGGAGTATCCGACGTGCTGCGGAGTGACTAGGCCCGTGAGCCACAACTACTGAGCCTGTGTGTCTGGAGCCTGTGCTCCGCAACGAGAGAGGCCTGCGCACCGTGATGAAGAGTGGCCCCTGCTTGCCACAACTAGAGAAAGCTCTCGCACAGAAACGAAGACCAAAAACAGGAAAAATAAATAAAATAAATTAATAAACTCCTACCCCCAACATCTAAAAAAAAAAAATCCCACCCCCGTTTCACAACTATGTAATCATTATTGTTTCAAAAGCTCAACCAACACTTGCTTAACAAGCATTCTTACTTCTTGTGAGTTCCAACTGTCATTCTTTTTTTTTTTTTTTTTTTTTGTGGTACGCAGGCCTCTCACTGTTGTGGCCTCTTCCGTTGAGGAGCACAGACTCCGGATGCGCAGGCTCAGCAGCCATGGCTCATGGGGCCAGCCGCTCCACGGCATGTGGGATCCTCCCAGACCAGGGCACAAACCCACGTTCCCTGCATCGGCAGTCAGACTCTCAACGACTGTGCCACCAGGGAAACCCCCAACTGTCATTCTTTTTTTAACATCTTTATTGGGGTATAATTGCTTTACAATGGTGTGTTAGTTTCTGCTTTATAACAAAGTGAATCAGTTATACATATACATATGTTCCCATATGTCTTCCCTCTTGCGTCTCCCTCCCTCCCACCCTCCCTATCCCACCCCTCCAGGCGGTCACAAAGCACCAAGCTGATCTCCCTGTGCTATGCAGCTGCTTCCCACTAGCTATCCACCTTACTTTTGGTAGTGTATATATGTCCATGCCTCTGTCTCACTTTGTCACAGCTCACCCTTCCTCCTCCCCATATCCTCAAGTCCGTTCTCTAGTAGGTGTGTGTCTTTATTCCTGTCTTAACCCTAGGTTCTTCATGACATTTTTTTCTTAAATTCCATATATGTGTGTTAGCATACGGTATTTGTCTTTCTCTTTCTGACTTACTTCACTCTGTATGACAGACTGTATGTCTATCCACCTCATTACAAATAGCTCAATTTCGGTTTTTTTTATGGCTGAGTAATATTCCATTGTATATATGTGCCACATCTTCTTTATCCATTCATCCGATGATGGACACTTAGGTTGTTTCCATCTCCAGGCCATTGTAAATAGAGCTGCAATGAACATTTTGGTACATGAATCTTTTTGAATTATGGTTTTCTCAGGGTATATGCCCAGTAGTGGGATTTCTATGTCATATGGTAGTTCTATTTGTAGTTTTTTAAGGAACCTCCATACTGTTCTCCATAGTGGCTGAACCAATTCACATTCCCACCAGCAGTGCAAGAGTGTTCCCTTTTATCCACACCCTCTCCAGCATTTATTGTTTATAGAGTTTTAAGGATGGCCATTCTGGCCACTGTGGGGTGATTGTAGCTTTGATTTTCATTTCTCTAATAATTAGCTATGTTGTTCATTTTTTTCAAATGCCTCTTGGCTATATATGTGTCTTCTTTTGGGAAATGTCTATTTAGATCTCCTGCCCATTTTTTGCATGGGTTGTTTGTTCTTTTGATATTGAGCTATAGGAGTTGTTTGTACATTTTGGAGATGAATCCCTTGTTGGTCAAATAGTTTGCAAATATTTTCTTCCATTCCATAGGTTGTCTTTTCATTTTCTTTATCATTTTCTTTGCTGTGCAAAAGTTTTAAGTTTAATTAGGTCCCATTTGTTTCTTTCTGTTTTTATTTCCATTACTCTAGGAAACAGATCCAACAAGATATTGCTGCAATTTATGTCAAAGAGTGTTTCCTTATGTTTTTTTCTAGGAGTTTTATGGTAGGTCTCTAATCTAGTAGGTCTCATTTAGGTCTCTAATCCATTTTGAGTTTATTTTTGTATATAGTGTTAGAGAGTGTTCTAATTTCATTGTTTTACATGTAGCTTTCCAGTTTTCCCAGCACAATTTCTTGAAGAGACTGCTTTTCTCCCTTGTATATTCTTGCCTCCTTTCTTGTAAATTAATTTACCATAAGTGGGTGGGTTTATTTCTGGACTTCCTATGCTGCTCCATTGATCTATATTTCTGTTTTTGTGCCAGCACCATACTAGTTTAATGACTGTAGCATTGTAGTATAGTCTGAAGTCAGGGAGACTGATTCCTCCAGCTCCATTCTTTCTCAAGATTGCTTTGGCTATTCGGGGTCTTTTGTGTTTCCATACAAATGTTAATTTTTTTGTTATAGTTCTGTGAAAACTGTCATTGTTAATTTGATTAGGATGGCATTGAATCTGTAGATTGCCTTGGGTAGTATAGTCAGTTTAACAATATTGATTCTTCCAATACAAGAACATGGTATATCTTTCCATCTGTTTGTGTCTTTGATTCCTTTCATCAAATTCTTATAGTTTTTGGAGTGCAGGTCTTTTGTCTCCTTAGGTAGATTGATTCCTATGTATCCTATTCTTTTTGATGTGATGGTAAATGAGATTGCTTCCTTAATTTCTCTTTCTGATCTTTCCTTGTTAGTGTATAGAAATGCAAAAGATTTCTGTGTATTATTTTTGTATCCTGCAACTTTACCAAATTCACTGATGAGACCTAGTAGTTTTCTTGTAGTGTCTTTAGAAGTTTCTATGTATAGTATCATGTCATCTGCAAACAGTGACAAGATTACTTCTTCTTTTCCAGTTTGGATTCCTTTTATTTACTTTTCTTCTCTGATTGCCATGGTTAGGTTTTCCAAAACTATGTTAAATAAAAGTGTCAAGAGTGGACATCCTTGCCTTGTTCTTACCTTAGAGGAAATGCTTTCAGCTTTTCACCACTGAATATGTGGTCTCATCATATATAACCCTTATTATGTTGATGTATGTTCACTCTATGCCCATATTCTTGAGTGTTTTATGATAATTTGATTTTGAATTTTATGAAAAGCTTTTTCTGAGTCTATTGAGATGATATATGGTTTTTATTCTTCAATTTGTTAATGTGGTGTATCACATTGATTGATTTGCAGACATTGAATAACCCTTGCATCCTTGGAATAAATCCCACTTGATCTTGGTTTATGATCCTTTTAATATATTGTTGGATTTGGTTTTCTAGTATTCTGTTGTGGATTTTTTGCGTCTATATTCTTCAGTGATATTGGCCTGTAATTTTCTCTTTTTGTAGTATCTTTGTCTGGTTTTGGTATCAGGGTGATTGTGACCTCATAGAATGAGTTTGGAAGTGTTCTCTCCTGCAATTTTTTGGAAAAGATTCAGAAGGATAGGTGTTAACTCTTCTCTAAATGTTTTTAGAATTTGCCTGTGAAGCTATCTGGTCCTGTACTTTTGTTTCTTGGGATTTTTAAAATCACATATTCAATTTCACTAGTTATCATTGATCTGTTAATATTTTCTATTTCTTCCTGATTCAGTCGAGAGGTTGTACATTTCTAAGAATTTGTCCATTTCTTCTAAGTTTTCCATTTTCCTAGTGTATTATTGCTCATAGCATTCTCTTACAGTCCTTTGTATTTCTGTATTGTCGATTGTAACTTCTCCTTTGAATTTTTATCTTTTTAAAAAATTAACTTGTAAGAATTCTTAATATAGTAAATGTTTAACCTGTTATATATCTTATATATTTATGATATTCTCACCAGTAAGTTGTCTACCTTTTAATATTTTTCAAAGTTGTTAAAACATAATTTAAATATTTGTATGTTTTAAACAGGTCTGTTTAATTTCCCTTTTCCATTACATTCACCAATATTATCCTTAGTATCTTTTCTCAACTGTTTATCAGTTAACAATTTACATAAATTTTCTCTCTTTTTTGTGATTTCCTTTTTTTCTACTAATGCAGATAGATGCTTGCCTGGAGTTGGGACCACTAGGGCATGGTCAGTGCTGTCTGTCCTAGTTTTACCTCCTGCCAATTCCTCACACACACATTCTTTGCTCCAACTACACCAAGCTATTTGCAATTCCTTACAACAGTGGTCTTCAAACTGTAACTGCTATTTAAAATAATTAGCATGCTCCCTAATGTATCTGCATATACTTATGTATAGATTATATTGTGCTGTGCTAATACAGATTTTAAGATCATAGCCTATGGACTAACATGAAATGCACGTTACAGAACAAAAATAAAGAAAAATTGAAGTATAAGATTCTTTTTAAAAGTCGTAGTATTTTTCCACACTTCAAAGTATTATTTTGTGCACTCCCAGAGGTGTTTGCACACATGCCTCCAACCTTGAAGACCCTAACCTAAACTACAGTTGGTATCCACGCCCGGTTTCTTTTTGCTGTTCCCCTAAAACATACACAACTATTCAAACCTCAATACTCAACTCAGACACCAAAATTTTAGGAAGACTTTTCTGACCACTAAAATCTCCAATCTGATTAGATACTCTTCATTTGCATTTCCAGCACACCATATTTTGCCCTATCACAGCACTCAACATACTGTACTGTAATTAAACATCACCCTCCCCAAAAGAGTGGAAATTCTCTATGGTAAGGACCCTATATTAGTCACCTCTATATTACGAGAGCCTGGAACAGAGAACGTTTTCAAAGAGTATTGATTCATTAAGTGAATAAATGAATGGAGCCATCATAATTTTGTTTGCACACTCCTCACAGAATCTATGCCATCTCACATACACACAAAGTACTTAACAAACTACAACTAATGTAGATAAAACCATAGATTATATATGAAAATATACACCCACTTCAGCAAACATTATACTCATAATAAAAATATGAACCTTTACACATGGATGGACATGCACACATTCTCAACTATGAAAAATAAAGATCTTCCAGTTGTCTTTTCACAAATACCTATATAAAACCAAACACATATTTTAATAATCACAAAAATCTGATTAGGGTAGGCAAAAAGTTGTAAGCCTTGAAAAATAGTAAAAAAAAAAAAAAAAGTAAAAAAAGAAGAAATGATATGATTTGAACACATGCTCTCCACCAAGAAAATATGGATTTTTTCATATATATATTTTCTTCTTTTACATTATTCTTTTTCTATTTTTTATTTTTTTAACGTATTTATTGGGGTATAACTGCTTTAGAATGGTGCGTTAGTTTCTGATTTATAAAAATGTGAATCAGTTATACATATACATATGTTCCCATATCTCTGCCCTCTTGCGTCTCCCTCCCTCCCACCATCCATACCACACCCCTCCAGGTGGTCACAAAGCACCGAGCTGATATCCCTGTGCTATGTGGCTGCATCCCACTAGCTATCTACCTTACGTTTGGTAGTGTATATATGTCCATGCCTCTCTCTCGCTTTGTCACAGCTCACCCTTCCCCCTCCCCATATCCTCAAGTCCGTTCTCCAGTAGGTCTGTGTCTTTATTCCTGTCTTACCCCTAGGTTCTTCATGATATAATTTCCCCTTAAATTCCATATATTTGTGTTAGCATATGGTATTTGTCTTTCTCTTTCTGACTTACTTCACTCTCTATGACAGACTCCAGGTCTATCCACCTCATTACAAATAGCTCAATTTCATTTCTTTTTATGGCTGAGTAATATTCCATTGTATATATGTGACACATCTTCTTTATCCATTCATCTGATGATGGGCACTTAGGTTGTTTCCATGTCTGGGCTATTGTAAATAGAGCTGCAATGAACATTTTGGTACATGACTCTTTTTGAATTTTGGTTATCTCAGGGTATATGCCCAGCAGTGGGATTGCTGGGTCATATGGTAGTTCTATTTGTAGATTTTTAAGGAACCTCCATACTGTTCTCCATAGTGACAGAACCAAGCCACATTCCCACCAGCAGTGCAAGAGTGTTCCCTTTTCTCCACACCCTCTCCAGCATTTATTGTTTCTAGATATTTTGATGATGGCCATTCTGACTGGTGTGAGATGATATCTCATTGTAGTTTTGATTTGCATTTCTCTAATGATTAATGATGTTGAGCATTCTTTCATGTGTTTCTTGGCAGTCTGTATATCTTCTTTGGAGAAATGTCTATTTAGGTCTTCTGCCCATTTTTGGATTGGGTTGTTTATTTTTTATGTTATTGAGCTGCATGAGCTGCTTGTAAATTTTGGAAATTAATCTTTTGTCAGTTGCTTCATTAGCAAATATTTTCTCCCATTCTGAGGGTTGTCTTTGGTCTTGTTTATAGTTTCCTTTGTTGTGCAAAAGCTTTGAAGTTTCATTAGGTCCCATTTGCTTATTTTTGTTTTTATTTCCATTACTCTAGGAGGTGGGTCAAAAAGGATCTTGCTGTGATTTCTGTCTAGAGTGTCCTGCCTAAGTTTTCCTCTAAGAGTTTGATAGTTTCTGGCATTACATTTAGGTCTTTAATCCATTTTGAGCTTACTTTTGTGTATGGTGTTAGGGAGTGATCTAATCTCATACTTTTACATGTACCTGTCCAGTTTTCCCAGCAACACGTATTGAAGAGGCTGTCCTTTCTCCACTGTACATTCCTGCCTCCTTTATCAAAGATAAGGTGACCATATGTGCATGGGTTTATCTCTGGGCTTTCTATCCTGTTCCATTGACCTATCTTTCTGTTTTTGTGCCACTACCATACTGTCTTGATTACTGTAGCTTTGTAGTATGGTCTGAAGTCAGGGAGCCTGATTCCTCCAGCTCTGTTTTTCGTTCTCAAGATTGCTTTGGCTATTCGGGATCTTTTGTGTTTCCATACAAATTGTGAAATTTTTTGTTCTAGTTCTGTGAAAAATGTCAGTGGTAGTTTGATAGGGATTGCATTGAATCTGTAGATTGCTTTGGGTAGTAGAGTCATTTTCACAATGTTGATACTTCCAAGCCAAGAACATGGTGTATTTCTCCGTCTATTTGTATCATCTTTAATTTCTTTCATCAGTGTGTTATAATTTTCTGCATACAGGTCTTTTGCCTCCTTAGGTAGGTTTATTCCTAGATATTATATTCTTTTTGTTGCAATGGTAAACGGGAGTGTTTTCTTGATTTCACTTTCACATTTTTCATCATTATTGTATAAAAATGCCAGAGATTTCTGTGCATTAATTTTGTATCCTGCTACTTTACCAAATTCATTGATTAGATCTAGTAGTTTTCTGGTAGCATCTTTAGGATTCTCTACGTATAGTATCATGTCATCTTCAAACAGTGACAGCTTTACTTCTTCTTTTCCGATTTGGATTCCTTTTATTTCAGTTTCTTCTCTGAATGTTGTCACTAAAGCTTCCAAAACTATGTTGAATAAGAGTGTGGAGAGTGGGAACCTTGTCTTGTTCCTGATCTTAGTGGAAATGCTTTCAGTTTTTCACCATTGCGGACGATGTTGGCTGTGGGCTTGTCGTATATGGCCTTTATTATGTTGAGGAAAGTTCCCTCTATGCCTACTTTGTGCAGGGTTTTTATCATAAATGGGTGTTGAATTTTGTCAAAAGCTTTCTCTGCATCTATTGAGATGATCACATGGTTTTTCTCCTTCAATTTGTTAATATGGTTTATCACATTGATAGATTTGCGTATATTGAAGAATCCTTGCATTCCTGGAATAAACCCCACTTGGTCATCGTGTATGATCCTTTTAATGTGCTGTTGGATTCTGTTTGCTAGTATTTTGTTGAGGATTTTTGCATCTATGTTCATCAGTGATATTGGCCTGTAGTTTTCTTTCTTTGTGACATCCTTGTCTGGTTTTGGTATCAGGGTGATGGTGGCCTTGTTGAAGGAATTTGGGAGTGTTCCACCCTCTGCTATATTTTGGAAGAGTTTGAGAAGGATAGATGTTAGCTCTTCTCTAAATGTTTGATAGAATTCGTCTGTGAAGCCATCTGGTCCTGGGCTTTTGTTTGTTGGAAGATTTTTAATCACAGTTTCAATTTCAGTGCTTGTGATTGGTGTGTTCATATTTTCTATTTCTTCCTGATTCAGTCTTGGCAGGTTGTGCATTTCTAAGAATTTCTCCATTTCTTCCAGGTTGTCTGTTTTATTGGCATAGAGTTGCTTGTAGTAATATCTCATGATCTTTTTTATTTCTGCAGTGTCATTTGTTACTTCTTCTTTTTCATTTCTAATTCTATTGATTTGAGTTTTCTCCGTTTATTTCTTGTTGAGTCTGGCTAATGTTTTATCAATTTTGTTTATCTTCTCAAAGAACCAGCTTTTAGTTTTATTGATCTTTGCTATTGTTTCCTTCATTTCTTTTTCATTTATTGCTGATCTGATATTTACGATTTCTTTCCTTCTGCTAACTTTTGGGTTTTTTGTTCTTCTTTCTCTAATTGCTTTAGGTGAAAGGTTAGGTTGTTTATTCGAGATGCATCCTGCTTCTTAAGGTGGGTTTGTATTGCTATAAACTTCCCTCTTACAACTGCTTTTCCTGCATCCCATAGGTTTGGGTCGTCGTGTCTCCATTGTCATTTGTTTGTACGTATTTTTTGATTTCCTCTTTGATTCCTTCAGTGATCATTTCTTTATTAAGTAGTGTATTGTTTAGCCTCCATGTGTTTGTATTTTTTACAGATCTTTTCCTGTAATTGATATCTAGTCTCATGGCGTAGTGTTTGGAAGAGATACTTGATACAACTTCAATTTTCTTAAATTTACCAAGACTTGATTTGTGACCCAAGATATGATCTATACTGGGGAATGTTCCATAAGCACTTGGGAAAAATGTGTATTCTGTTGTTTTTGGATGGAGTGTCCTATAAATATCAATTAAGTCCATCTTGTTTAATGTATCATTTAAACCTTGTGTTTCCTTTTTTATTTTCATTTTGGATGATCTGTCCATTGGTGAAAGTGGGTTGTTAAAGTCCCCTTCTATGAATGTGTTACTGTCGATTTCCCCTTTTATGGATGTTAGTATTTGCCTTATGTATTGAGGTGCTCCTATGTTGGGTGCATAAATATTTACAATTGTTATATCTTCTTGGATTGATCCCTTGATCATTATGTAGTGTCCTTCTTTATCTCTTCTAATAGTCTTTATTTTAAAGTCTATTTTGGGGCTTCCCTGGTGGCACAGTGGTTGAGAATCTGCCTGCCAATGCAGGGAACATGGGTTCGAGCCCTGGTCGGGGAAGATCCCACATGCTGCGGAGCAACTAGGCCCGTGAGCCAAAACTACTGAGCCTTCGCGTCTGGAGCCTGTGCTCTGCAACAAGAGAGTCTGCGATAGTGAGAGGCCTGTGCACAGCGATGAAGAGTGGCCCCCGCTTGCCACAACAGGAGAAAGCCCTTGCACAGAAATGAAGACCCAACACAGCCATAAATAAATAAAATTTTAAAGTCTATTTTGTCTGATATGAGAATGGCTACTCCAGCTTTCTTTTGGTTTCCATTTGCATGGAATATCTTTTCCCATCCTCTTACTTTCAGTCTGTTTGTGTCTCTAGGCCTGAAGTGAGTCTCTTGTAGACAGCATATTTATGGGTCTTGTTTTTGTATCCATTCAGCCAATCTGTGTCTTTTGGTGGGAGCATTTAGTCCATTTACATTTAAGGTAATTATCGATATGTATTTTCCTATTCCCATTTTCTAAATTGTTTTGTGTTCGTTATTATAGGTTTTTTCCTCCTCTTGTTTTTCTTGCCTAGAGAAGTTCCTTTAGCATTTGTTGTAATGCTGGTTTGGTGGTGCTGAACTCTGTCAGCTTTTTCTTGTCTGTAAAGGTTTTAATATCTCCATCAAATCTGAATGAGATCCTTGCTGGGTAGAGTAATCTTGGTTGCAGGTTTTTCTCCTTCATCACTTTCAGTATGTCCTGCCACTCCCTTCTGGCTTGCAGTTCCTGCTGAGAGATCAGCTGTTAACCTTATGGGGATTCCCTTGAGTGTAATTTGTTGTTTTTCCCTTGTTGCTTTTAATATGCTTTCTTTGTATTTAATTTTTGACAGTCTGATTAATTTGTGTCTTGGTGTATTTCTGCTTGTATTTATCCTGTATGGACTCTCTGTGCTTCCTGGACTTGATTAACTATTTCCTTTCCCATATCAGGGAAGTTTTCAACTATAATCTCTTCACATATTTTCTCAGTCCCTTTCTTTTTCTTTTCTTCTATGGAACCCCTATAATTCGAATGTTGGTGTGTTTAATGTTGTCCCAGAGGTCTCTGAGACTGTCCTCAGTTCTTTTCATTCTTTTTTCTTTATTCTGCTCTGCAGTAGTTATTTCCACTAGTTTATCTTCCAGGTCACTTATCCGTTCTTCTGCCTCAGTTATTCTGGTATTGATCCCATGTAGAGTCTTTTTCATTTCATTTTTGTGTTTTTCATCATTGTTTGTTTCATCTTCAGTTCTTCCAGGTCCTTGTTAAATGTTTCTTGCATTTTGTCCATTCTATTTCCACGATTTTGGATCACCTTTACTATCATTATTCTGAATTCTTTTTCAGGTAGACTGCCTATTTCCTCTTCATTTGTTAGGTCTGGTGCATTTTTATCTTGCTCCTTCATCTGCTGTGTGTTTTACTGTCTTCTCATTTTCCTTATCTTACTGTGTTTGGGGTCTCCTTTTTGCAGGCTGCAGGTTCGTAGTTCCCGTTGTTTTTGATGTCTGTCTCCAGTGGCTAAGGTTGGTTCAGTGGGTTGTGTAGGCTTCCTGGTGGAGGGGACTTGTGCCTGTGTTCTGGTGGATGAGGTTGGATATTGCCTCTCTAGTGGGCAGGTCCACGTCTGTTGGTGTGTTTTGGGGTGTCTGTGGACTTATGATTTTAATAGCTTGCTGGTCATTGAGTGAAGCTTGGTGCTGGTGTTGAGATGGAGATCTCTGGGAGAGTTTCGTCATTTGATATTATGTGGAGCTGGGAGGTCTCTTGTTGACCAGTGTCCTGATGTTCGCTCTCCCACCTCAGATGTACAGCACTGACTCCTGGCTGGAGCACCAAGAGCCTTTCATAGACATGGCTCAGAATAAAAGGGAGAAAAAAATAGAGAGAAAGAATTATTAGAAGTAAGAAGAATGTAAGAAAGAAAGAAAGAAAGACAGAGAGAGAAAGGAGGGAAGGAAGGAATTAAGGAAAGAAGAAAAGAAGGAAAGAAGGAAAGAAAGGAGGGAGGGAGGGAGGAATGGAGGAAGGAATGAAGGGAGGAAGGAAGGAAGGAAAAAAGAAGATACAGTAAAATAAAATAAAGTATAATAAAGTTATTAAAATAAAAAATTATTATTTAGAAAAAAAAGGGACGGATAGAACCTTAGTACAAATGGTGGATGCAAAGCTATACAGACAAAATCTTACACAGAAGCATACACATACACACTCACAAAAAGAGGTAAAGGGGAAAAAATCATAAATCTTGCTCTCAAAGTCCACCTCCTCAATTTGGGATGATTCGTTGTCTAAAGGAGGGAAGGAAGGAAGGAAGGAAGGAAAGAAAGAAAGAAAGAAAGAAAGAAAGAAAGAAAGAAAGAAAGAAAGAAAGAAAGAAAGAAAGAAAGAAAGAAAGAAAGAAAGAAGGTAAAGTATAATAAAGTTATTAAAATTAATTATTAAGAAAAAATTTTTTTTAAAAAACGGACGGATAGAACCCTAGGACAAATGGTGTCAGGAAAGCTATACAGACAAAATCTCACACAGAAGCATACACATACACACTCACAAAAAGAGGAGAAGGTGACAAAATAATATATCTTGCGCCCAAAGTCCACCTCCTCAATTTGGGATGATTCGTTGTCTATTCATGTATTCCAGAGATGCAGGGTACATCAAGTTGATTGTGGAGCTTTAGTCTGCTGCTTCTGAGGCTTTTGGGAGGTCTGAGGTCTTCTGCCAGCATTCAGTAGGTGTTCTGTAGGAGTTGCTGCACGTGTAGATGTATTTCTGGTGTATCTGTGGGGAGGAAGGTGATCTCTGTGTCTTTCTCTTCCACCATCTTCCCCTCTGACCCCCATATATTTTTTAATTAAACTTTTAATTTTGAGATAATTGAAGATTCACCTGCAGTTGCATGCAATAGTACAGAGAAAAGCCAAGTACCATCTTCCCAGTTTTCCCCAGTGATAACATCGTCCAAATTATAGAACATTGTCATGATCAGCATACTGGGCATTGATAGAGAGTATTTCCATCACCACAAGGATCTCTTAGGTTGTCTTTTTATAGCAACACCCACTTACATCCTGCCCAATCCCCATCATGACCCATGAAAACCACTAATTTGTTCTCCATTTCTATAATTTTGTCATTTCATGAATGTTATATAAAATAAATCATACAGTATTGTAACTAACAGGGATTGACTACTTTCACTCAGCATAATTCACTGAAGATTAGTCCAGGTTGTTGTGTGTATCAATAGTTCATTGTTTTTCACTGTTGAATAGCATTCCATGATATAGATGGGCAAAAGTTTGTTTAACTATTTTCCTATTGAAGGATATCTGTGTTGTATACAATTTTGGGCTATTATGAATAAAGCTTCTGTGAACACTCATGTAGGGGTTTTGATGTCAATTTAAATGTTACTTTCTCTGGGATAAATGCTCAGGAGTGCAATTGCTGTGTCGTATGGTACATGCCTTTTAAGTTTTTATGGAACTTCCAAATTGTTTTCCACAGTGACTGTACAATTTTATATTCTCATCAACAATATATAAGTGATCCAGTTTCTCACCAGCATTTATTGTCACTATTTTTTATTTTAGCCACTCCAATAGGTGTGTACTTATATCTTATTTTGGTTTAAATTTGCATGTTCCTAATGATTAATGATGTTTCATGTGCTTAAATTCCATCTGTATATTCTTTTCAGTGAAAATTCTCTTCATGTCTTTAGTTCAATTTCTAATTGGATTTTTTAAACTGTTGAGTATTAAGATTTCTACATATAACCCAGACACTAGCTCTTTGTTGTACATGTGATATCTGTAGCTTATCTTTCATCCTCTTTACAGATTCTTTCACAGAACAAAAGTTTTTAATGTTCATTTGATCCAATTTATCATTTTTTTCCTTTTATGGAACATGTTTTTGGTGTCAATATCAAGAACTCTTTGATGAACCCTAGATCTTAAAGACTTTCTCCTTTTTTATTCTAAGATTTTATAGTTTTATGTTTAAGTTCCTGATCCATTTAAAATTAATTTTTAGGAGTTAGATTTAAGTCAAGTTTCATTTACTGGCCTCTGGTGCAACCCCCTCCAGCACCATTTGTTAAAAATTCTCTTTTTCCTCCATTGAATTGCTTTTATACCTTATTTAAAAAATCAGTTTGGTATATGTGTGTGTCTATTTCTGGGTTTTCTGCCCTGTTCCATTAGTCTATGTTTCTATCCTTCCACAAATATCACACAGTCCTGATTATAAGAGCTATATAGTGTCATGAAATTAAGTATACATTCTTCACATTTTATTCATCATTTACAAAAACTTTTACTCTATTCTTATTCATTGGCCTTTCCACATAACTTTTAGAATAACTTTATCTACACCTATAAAAATTCTTGCTGGAATTTTGACAGCAATTTTGTTAAATATGTATACTCATTTGGAGAGAATTCACATCTTTACTATGTTGAGTCTTGCAATCAATGAATGTGGCTTATCACTCCATTTATCTTGATCATTCTTGATTTCATCAGCATTCTGTAGTTTTCAGCAAACAACTCCAGTATTTTTTTGTTATATTTACAACTATTTCATTTTTAGAGTGATTGTAAATTGTATTATATTTTAAATTTCAGTTTCCACATGTTTGCTCATTCCTAATACATACAAATAAAAACGACCTTGATGAAATCACTTACTACTGCTACAAAGTGTTTAAAATTAATTCTAATTAATTAATATAGATTTTCTAACCAGACAAGCATGTAATCTCAACTATGGGTAGTTATATTATTCCTTTTCTGATCTTTATGAATTTTCTTTAAATGTGCCTTATTGCATTGGCTAGAAATTCCAGCACTATATTTAATATAAGTCGTGAGAACAGAAATTCTTGTCTTGTTCCTGATCTTAGGGGAGAAACACTCAGACTTTTACCTTTATGTATTGGTATATATATAATATATCATTATAATGCTAACCCTATGTTATTTAAATAGTCTTTACCAATGATAACTTCCCCTCTATTCCGATTTTTCTGAGTGTTATCATGAATAGGTGTTGAATTTTGTCAAATTTTTTATACATTGATTGATAGGGTCATGAATTTTATTGCTAATATGGTGGAATAGTTTATTGATTTCAAATATTTAACTAGCCTTGGATCTCCAGAGTAAACTCTACATGGTCATGGTTTATAAATATTTTATATATTGCTGAGTTCTATTTGTTAATAATATATTAAAGATATTTGTATTCACAAGAGATATAGTTCTGCAGTTTTCTTCATTCATCTGTCTTTATTTGGATTTGGTATAAGAGTAAAAATACATTAATACATCTATTAAGAACTGTGGCCTTTTCTTCTATTTTCTAAAAAAGATGGTATATAATAGGTGTTAATTTTCTTTAAAGATGTTTTTATTAAATAATTCTCCATTGAAATCATCTGGGCCTGGAGATTCATTTGAGGGAATTGCTTTTTTTTTAACATCTTTTTTGGGGTATAATTGCTTTACATGGTGTGTTAGTTTCTGCTATATAACAAAGTGAATCAGTTATACATATACATATGTTCCCATATCTCTTCTCTCTTGCGTATCCCTCCCTCCCACCATCCTTACCCCACCCCTCCAGACGGTCACAAAGCACCGAGCTGATATCTCTGTGCTATGCGGCTGCTTCCCACTAGCTATCTACCTTACGTTTGGTACTGTATATGTGTCCATGCTTCTCTCTCGCTTTCTCACAGCTCACCATTCCCCCCTCCCCATATCCTCAAGTCCGTTCTCCAGTAGGTCTGTGTCTTTATTCCTGTCTTACCCCTAGTTTCTTCATGACATTTTTTTCTTAAATTCCATATATATGTGTTAGCATACGGTATTTGTCTTTCTCTTTCTGACTTATTTCACTCTGTATGAGAGATTCTAGGTCTATCCACCTCATTACAAATAGCTCAATTTCGTTTCTTTTTATGGCTGAGTAATATTCCGTTGTATATATGTGACACATCTTCTTTATCCATTCATCTGATGATCGGCACTTAGGTTGTTTCCATCTCCGGACTACTGTAAATAGAGCTGCAATGAACATTTTGGTACATGACTCTTTTTGAATTTTGGTTATCTCAGGGTATATGCCCAGTAGTGGGATTGCTGAGTCATATGGTAGTTGTATTTGTAGTTTTTTAAGGAACCTTTATACTGTTCTCCATAGTGGTTGTACCATTTCACATTCCCACCAGCAGTGCAAGAGTGTTCCCTTTTCTCCACACCCTCTCCAGCATTTATCGTTTCTAGATTTTTTGATGATGGCCATTCTGACGGGTGTGAGATGATATCACATTGTAGTTTTGATTTGCATTTCCCTAATGATTAATGATGTTGAGCATTCTTTCATATGCTTGTTGGCAGTCTGTATATGTTCTTTGGTGAAATGTCTATTTAGGTCTTCTGCCCATTTCTGGATTGGGTTGTTTGTTTTTTTGTTATTGACCTGCATGGGTGGCTTGTAATTTTTGGAAATTAATCCTTTGTCAGTTGTTTCATTTGCAAATATTTTCTCCCATTCTCAGGGTTGTCTTTTGGTCTTGTTTATGGTTTCCTTTGCTGTGAAAAAGCTTTGAAGTTTCATTAGGTCCCATTTGCTTATTTTTGTTTCTATTTCCATTTCTCTAGGAGGGGAGTCAAAAATGACCTTGCTGTGATTTATGTCATAGAGTGTTCTGGCTATGTTTTCCTCTAAGAGTTTGATAGTTTCTGCCCTTACATTTAGGTCTTTAATCCATTTTGAGCTTATTTTTGTGTGTGGTGTTAGGGAGTGATCTAATCTCATACTTTTACATGTATCTGTCCAGTATTCCCAGCACCACTTATTGAAGAGGCTGTCCTTTCTCCACTCTACATTCCTTCATCCTTTATCAAAGATAAGGTGACCATATGTGCGTGGGATTATCTCTGGGCTTTCTATCCTGTTCCATTGACCTATCTTTCTGTTTTTGTGCCAGTACCATACTGTCTTGAATACTGTAGCTTTGTAGTATGGTCTGAAGTCAGGGAGCCTGATTCCTCCAGCTCTGTTTTTCGTTCTCAAGATTGCTTTGGCTATTCGGGGTCTTTTGTGTTTCCATACAAATTGTGAAATATTTTGTTCTAGTTCTGTGAAAAATGCCAGTGGTAGTTTGATAGGGATTGCATTGAATCTATAGATTGCTTTGGGTAGTAGAGTCATTTTCACAATGTTGATTCTTCCAATCCAAGAACGTGGTATATCTCTCCATCCATTTGTTTCATCTTTAATTTCTTTCATCAGTGTGTTATAATTTTCTGCATACAGGTCTTTTGTCTCCTTAGGTAGGTTTATTCCTAGATATTTTATTCCTTTTGTTGCAGTGGTAAATGGGAGGGTTTTCTTGATTTCACTTTCAGATTTTTCATCATTATTGTATAGGAATGCCATAGATTTCTGTGCATTAATTTTGTATCCTGCAATTTTACCAAATTCATTGATTAACTCTAGTTGTTTTCTGGTAGCATCTTTAGGATTCTCTATGTATAGTATCATGTCATCTGCAAACAGTGACAGGTTTACTTCTTCTTTTCCGATTTGGATTCCTTTTATTTCCATTTCTTCTCTGATTGCTGTGGCTAAAACTTCCAAAACTATATTGAATAAGAGTGGTGAGGGTGGGCAACCTTGTCTTGTTCATGATCCTAGTGAAAATGCTTTCAGTTTTTCAGCATTGTGGACGATGTTGGCTGTGGGTTTGTCATATATGGCCTTTATTATGTTGAGGAAAGTTCCCTCTATGTCTACTTTCTGCAGGGATTTTATCATAAATGGGTGTTGAATTTTGTCAAAAGCTTTCTCTGCATCTATTGAGATGATCATATGGTTTTTCTCCTTCAGTTTGTTAATATGGTTTATCACATTGATAGATTTGCGTATATTGAAGAATCCTTGCATTCCTGGAATAAACCCCACTTGGTCATGGTATGTGATCCTTTTAATGTGCTGTTGGATTCTGTTTGCTAGTATTTTGTTGAGGATTTTTGCATTTATGTTCATCAGTTATATTGGCCTGTAGTTTTCTTTCTTTGTGACATCCTTGTCTGTTTTTGGTATCAGGGTGATGGTGACCTCGTAGAAGGAATTTGGGAGTGTTCCTCCCTCTGCTATATTTTGGAAGAGTTTGAGAAGGATAGGTGTTAGCTTTTCTCTAAATGTTTGATAGAATTTGCCTATGAAGCCATCTGGTCCTGGGCTTTTGGTTGTTGGAAAATTTTTAATCACAGTTTCAATTTCAGTGCTTGTGATTGGTGTGTTCATATTTTCTATTTCTTCCTGATTCAGTCTTGGCAGTTTGTGCATTTCTAAGAATTTCTCCATTTCTTCCAGGTTGTCCGTTTTATTGGCATAGAGTTGCTTGTAGTAATCTCTCATGATCTTTTGTATTTCTGCAGTGTCAGTTTTTACTTCTCCTTTTTCATTTCTAATTCTATTGATTTGAGTCTTCTCCTTTTTTTTCTTGATGAGTCTGGCTAATGGTTTATCTATTTTGTTTATCTTCTCAAAGAACCAGCTTTTAGTTTTATTGGTCTTTGCTATTGTCTCCTTCATTTCTTTTTCTTTTATTTCTGATCTGATTTTTATGATTTTTTTCCTTCTGCTAACTTTGGGGGTTTTTTGTTCTTCTTTCTCTAATTGCTTTAGGTGCAAGGTTAGGTTGTTTATTCGAGATGTTTCCTGTTTCTTAAGGTGGGCTTGTATTGCTGTAAACTTCCCTCTTAGAACTGATTTTGCTGCATCCCATAGGTTTTGGGTCATCTTGTCTCCATTGTCACTTGGTTCTAGGTATTTTTTTATTTCCTCTTTGATTTCTTCAGTGATCACTTCATTATGAGGGAATTTCTTAAATATAATGTTGATTAAATCTTAAATTATAGAGTTATTCAAATTACCTATTTCATATTTAGAGAGTGGTAGTAGTCTGTTTTTTGAGTAAGTAGTCCTTTTCACCACATGTCAAAATTATGTGTTTAGAGTTGTTCATAGTACTCCATTATTATCATTTTCTGTTTTTTTTTAAATTTTATTGGAATAGAGTGGATTTACAGTCTTACAGTAGTTTCAGGTGTACAGCATAATGTTATAAAAATACATATATGCATTCTTCATCAGACTTCTTTCCCATATAGGTTAATACAGAGTAGAGTTCCATGTGCTATACCGTAGGTCCTTGTTGGTTATATATTTTATATATAGTAGTGTGTATGTTAATCGCAAGTTCCTAATTTATTCCTCCCCTCCACATTTCCCCTTTGGTAACCACAAGTTTGGGCTTGAAATCTGTGAATCTGTTTGTGTTTTGTAAATAAGTTCATTTATATCCTTTTTAAAAATTCGATTCCACATTTGGGTGACATAATATGATAACTGCTTTTCTCTGCCTTATTTCACTTAGTATGATAACCTCTAGGCCCATCCATGTTGCTGCAAATGTCATTATTTTATTCTTTTTTATGGCTGAGTAATATTCCATTGTATATATGTACCACATCTTCTTTATCCATTCATCTGTCGATGGACATTCTGGTTGCTTCCATGTCTTCGCTATTGTAAACAGTGCTGCAATGAATATTGAGGTGCATGTATCTTTTTGAATTATTCTTTTCTTAGATATATGCCAGGAGTGGGATAGCTGGATCATATAGCACTTCAATTTTTAGTTTAAGGAACCTCCTTACTTTTCTCTTTACTGATTTTGACAATTTATATTCCGACCAAGAGTGTAGGAGGATTCCATTTTCTCTACGTCCTCTCCAGCATTTTCTTTTGACATTTTTATTGGAGTATAATTGCTTTATAATGGTGTGTTAGTTTCTGCTTTATAACAAAGTGAATCAGTTATACATATACATATATCCCCATATCTCTTTTCTGTTGCACCTCCCTCCCTCCCACCCTCCCTATCCCACCCTTCTAGCTGGTCAAAAAGCACCAAGCTGATGTCCCTGTGCTATGCGACTGCTTCCCACTAGCTATCTATTTTACATTTGGTAGTATATATATGTCCATATATACACTACCACTCTCTCACTTTGTCCCAGCTTACCCTTCCCCCTCCCCATGTCCTCAAGTCCATTCTCTAGTAGGTCTTCCAGCATTTATTGTTTGTAGACATTTTGATGATGGCCATTCTGACCGGTGTTAAGTTGTACCTCAATGTAATTTTGATTTACATTTCTCTGATAGTTCATGATGTTGAGCATCTTTTCATTTGCTTTTTGGACATCTGTATTTCTTCCCTGGAGAAATGTCTATTTAAGTTGGAACTTCTGCCCATTTTTTATTGGACTGGTTTTTTTTTTTTTTTTTGACTTAGAGCTGCATGAGCTGTTTATATATTCTGGAGATTAATCTCTTGTCAGTTGCTTTTTTGGCAACTATTTTCTCCAATTTTGTAGGTTGTATTTTCATTATGTTTTCCTTTCTTGTGCAAAAGCTTTTAAATTTAATGAGGTTCCATTTTTTAATTTTTGTTTTTATTTTCATTACTCTAGGAAGTGAGTCAAAAAAGATCTTGTTGCAATTTATGTCAAAGTGTGTTCTGCCTATGTTTTCCTTGGAGAGTTTTTTATTATCCATCTTTACATTTAGGTCTTTGATCTATTTTGTGTTTGTTTTTGTGTATGGTGATAGAGAATTTTCTAAGTTCTTTCTTTTACATGTAGCTGTCCAGTTTTCCCAGCACCAGTTGTTGAAGAGGCTGTCTTTTCTCCACTGTATATTCTTGCCTACTTTGTCATAGATTAATAGACCATAGGTGCATGGGTTTATTTCTGGGCTTTCTATCCTGTTCCATTAATCTATATTTGTTTTTTTGCACAGTACCATACTGTATTGATTACTGTAGCTTTGTAGCATAGTCTGAAGTCAGGGAGCCTCATTCCTCCAGGCCCATTTTTCTTTCTCAGGATTGCTTTCGATATTTGGGATCTTTTGTGATTCCTTACAAATGTTAAAATTATTTTGTTCTAGTTCTGTGAAAAATGCCATTGCTAGTTTTGTAAGGGTTTCATTGAATCTGTATATTACCATGAGGAGTATAGTCATTTTGAAAATATTGATTCTTCCAATCCAAGAACAAGGTATATCTTTCCGTCTGTTTGTGTCATATTCGATTACTTTCATCAGCCTCTTACAGTTTTCAGAGTACAGGGCTTTTGTCTCCTTAGGTAGGTTTATTCTTAGGTATTTTATTCTTTTTGATGCTTTGGTAAATGGGATTGTTTCCTTAATTTTGGTTTGTTAGTATCTTGCTGAGGATTTTTGCATCTAAGTTCATCTGTGATATTAGCCTGTAAATTGCTTGTTTTGTGGTATCTGTTTGGTTTTGTATCAGGGCAATGCTGGATTCATAGAATGAGTTTGGGAGTTTCCTTTCTCTGTAAGTTTTTGGAAGAGTTTCAGAACAATAGATGTTAACAGTTCTCTAAATATTTGATAAAATTCACCTGTGAAGCCATCTACTCCTGGACTTTCATTTTTTAAAAGCTTTTAAATCAGTTTCAATTTCAGTACTTGTGACTTTTCTTTTCTTTTTTTTTTGGAGGGGGGGTACGTGGGCCTCTCACTGTTGTGGCCTCTACCATTGCAGAGCATAGGCTCCAGACTTGCAGGCCCAGCAGCCATGGCTCACGGGCCCAGCTGCTCCGTGGCATGTGGGATCTTCCTGGACCAGGGCACGAACCCGTGTCCCCTGTATCAGCAGGCGGACTCTCAATCACTGTGCCACCAGGGAAGCCCTACTTGTGACTTTTCTGTTCACATTTTCTATTTCTTCCTAGTTCAGTCTTGGAATGTTTTACCTTTCAAATAATTTGTCCATTTCTTTTAGGCTATCCATTTTATTGGTGCATAGTTGTTTGTAGTAGTCTCTTAATTTTTTGTATTTTTGTGATGTCAGTTGTAACTTCTTTTTTCTTTCTAATTTTATTGGTTTGGACACACTCCCTTTTTTTCTTGATGAGTCTTCCTAAAGAGTTTATCAATTTTATTTATCATTTCAAAGAACCGGGTGACTTTCATTGATATTTTCTGTTGTTTTCTTAGTCTCTATTTCACGTATTTCTACACTGATTTTTCTGATTTATTTCCTTATACTAACATTGAGTTTTGCTTATTCTTCTTTCTCTAGTTGCTTTATGTGTCAGGTCAGGTTTTTCTTCTTTCCTGAGATAAGACTGTATTGTTATAAACTTCCCTCTTAGAACTGCTTTTGCTGTGTCCCATAAGTTTTGGTTCATTATGTTTTCATTCTCATGTGTATCTAGGTATTTTTTGATTTATTCTTTGATATCTTCAGTGATCCATTGTACATTTAGTAAAATATAGTTGAGCTTCCACGTTACTATGTTTTTTACAGTTATTTTCCTGTAATTGATTTCTAATCGAATACCATTGTGGTCAGAAAGGATGCTCAATATGGTTTCAATTTTCTTAAGTTTACCAAGGTTTGATTTGTGGCCCATGACGTAATCTGTCCTGGAGAATGTTACATGGGCACTTGGGAAGAAAATCTATTCAGATGTTTTTGAATGGAGTGTTCTATAAATATCAATTAAGTCCATCTTGTCCAATGTATCATATAAGGCCTGTTGATTTTCTGTCTGGAAGGTATGTCATTGATGAGAGTGGGGTGTTAAAATACCACACTATTATTGTGTCACTGTCAATTTCTCCTTTTATGGCTATTAGTATTTGCTTTATGTATTGAGGTGCTCCTATCGTGGGTGCATATATATTTATAGTTGTTATATCTTCTTTTTGGATTGAGCACTTGATCATTAAAAGGTGTCCTTCTTTATCTCTTGTAATAGTCTTTATTTTATTACTTTTTAAAAATATCTGTATTGGAGTCTAAATGTTTTACAATGGTGTGTTAGTTTCTACTTTATAACAAAGTGAATCAGTTATAAATATACATATATCCACATATATCCTCACTCTTCCATCTCCTTCCCACACTCCCTATCTCACCTCTGTAGGTGGTCACAAAATACCAAGCTGATCTCTCTGTGCTATGTGGCTGCTTCCCACTAGCTATCTATTTTATATTTGGTAGTATATATAAGTACAAGCCACACTCTCACTTCGTTCCAGCTAACCATTCCCCCTCCCCATGTCCTCAAGTCCATTCTCTACACCTGCATATTTATTCCTGTCTTGGCACTAGGTTCTTCAGAACCATTTATTTTTTCATTCCATATATATGTGTTAGCATACGGTATTTGTCTTTCTCTTTCTGACTTACTTCACTCTGCATGACAGATGCTAGGTCCATCCACCTCACTACAAATAACTCGATTTCCTTTCTTTTTATGGCTGAGTAATATCCCATTGTATATATGTGCCACATTTTCTTTATCCATTCATCTGTCGATGAACACTTAGGTTGCTTCCATATCCTGGCTAATGTAAATAGAGGTGCAATGAACATTGGGGTACATGACACTTTTTGAATTATGGTTTCCTCAATGTATACACCCAGTAGTGGGATTGCTGGCTCATATGGTAGTTCTATTTTTAGATTTTAAGGAAATCTAAGGAAGCACTGTTCTCCATAATAGCTGTATTAATTTACATTACCACCAACAGTGCAAAAGGGTTCCCTTTTCCCCACACCCCCTCCAGGATTTATTGTCTATAGATATTTTGGTGATGGCCATTCTGACTGGTGTGAGGTGATACCTCATTGTACTTTTGATTTTCGTTCCTCTAATGATTAGTGATGTTGAGCATTCTTTCATCTGTTGGTTGGCAATCTATATATCTTCTTTGGAGAAATCTCTATTTAGTTCTTCTGCCCATTTTTGGCTTGGGTTGATTGTTTCTTTGATATTGAGCTGCATGAGCTGCTTGTAAGTGTTGGAGATTAATCCTTTGTCAGTTGCTTCATTCTCAAATATTTTCTCCCATTCTGAGGGTTGTCTTTTCATCCTGTTTATAGTTATTGCTGTGCAAAGGCTTTTAAGTTTCATTAGGTCCCATTTTTTTTGTTTTTCTTTTTATTTCCATCTCTCTAGGACGTGGGTCAAAAAGGATCTTGCTGTAATTTATGTCATAGAGGGTTCTGCCTAATTTTAACTCTAAGAGTTTAATAGTGTCTGCCCTTAATTTAGGTCTTTAATCCATTTTGACCTTATTTTTGTGCATGGCATTAGGGAGAGTTCTAATTTCATTCTTTTATATGTAGCTCTCCAGTTTTCCTAGCACCAAATATTGAAGAACCTGTCTTTTTCCATTGTATATTCTTGCCTCCTTTATCAAAAGTAAAGTGACAATATGTGCGTGGATTTATCTCTCGGCTTTCTATCCTGTTCCATTGATCTATATGTCTGCTTTCCTGCCAGTACCATACTTTCTTTATTACTGTAGCTTTGTAGTATAGTCTGAAGACAGGGAGCCTGATTCCTCCAGCTCCGTTTTTCTTTCTCAAGATTGCTTTGGTTATTCAGGATCTTTTTTGTTTCTATACAAATTGTGCAATTTTTTGTTCTAGTTCTGTGAAAAATACCATTGATTGTTTGATAAGGATTGCATTGAAACTGTAAATTCCTTTGGTTAGTGTAACAATTTTCACAGTATTGATTCTTCCAGTCCAAAAACATGGTATATCTCTCCATCTCTTTGTGTCACATTTAATTCCTTTCATCAGTATCTTATAGTTTTCTGCATACAGGTCTTTTGTCTCCCTAGGTAGGTTTATTCCTAGATATTTCATTCCTTTTGTTGCAGTGGTAAATGGGACTGTTTTCTTAATTTCACTTTCAGATTTTTCATCATTAGTGTATAGGAATGCAAGAGATTTCTGTGCATTAATTTTGTATCCTGCTACTTTACCAAATTCATTGATTAGCTCTAAAGGTTTTCTAGTAGTATCTTTAGGATTCTCTATGTATAATATCATGTCATCTCCAAACAGTGAGAGATTTATTTCTGCTTTTCCAATTTGAATTTCTTTGATTTCTTTTTCCTCTCTGATTGCTGTGGCTAAAACTTCCAAAACTATGTTGAATAATAGTGGTGAGAGTGGACAACCTTGTCTTCTTCATGATCTTAGAGGAAATGGTTTCACTTTTTCACCATTGAGAATTGTGATGGCTGTGGGGTTGTCATATATGACCTTTATTATGTCTAAGTAATTTCCCTCTATGCCTACTTTCTGGAGGGTTTTTATCATAAATGGGTGATGAATTTTGTCAAAAGATTTTTCTGCATCTATCGAGCTGATCATATCGTTCTTTTACTTCAATTTGTTAGTATGGTTCATCACATTGATTGATTTGTTTATATTGAACAATCCTTGCATTCCTGGGATAAACTCCACTTGATCATGGTGTATGACCATTTTAATGTGCTATTAGATTCTGTTTGCTAGTACTGTGTTGAAGATATTTGCATCTATGTTCATCAGTGATATTGGCCTATAGTTTTCTTTCTTTGTGACATCTTTTTCTGGTTTTGGTATCAGGGTGATGGCAACCTCGCAGTATGAGTTTGGGAGTGTTCCTCTCTTTGCTATGTTTTGGAAGAGTTTGAGAAGGATAGGTGTTAACTCTTCTATAAATGTTTGACAGAATTCACCTGTGAAGCCATCTGGTCCTGGGCCTTTATTTGTTGGAAGGTTTTTAATCACAGTTTCAATTTCAGTGTTTGTGATTTGTCTATTCATATTTTCTATTTCTTCCTGGTTCAGTCTCAGAAGGTTGTGCTTTTCTAAGAATTTGTCCATTTCTTCCAGGTTGTCCATTTTATTGGTATATAATTGCTTGTAGTAATCTAACATGGTCCTTTGTATTTTTGCAGTGTCAGTCATTACTTGTCCCTTTTCATTTATAATTCTAGTGATTTGAGTCTTCTCCTTTATTTTCTTGATGAGTCTGGCTAACGGTTTATCAATTTTGTTTATCTTCTCAAAGAACCAGCTTTTAGTTTTATTGATCTTTGATATTGTTTCCTTAATTTCTTTTTCATTTCTCTCTGATCTGATCTTTATGATTTCTTGCCTTCTGTTAAGTATGGTTTTTTTTCGTTCTTCTGCTTCTAATTGCTTTAAATGTAACATTAGGTTTCTTTTTTTTTTTTTGAGATGTTTCTTGTTTCTTGAGGTAGGATGGTACTGATATAAACTTCCCTCTTAGAACTGCTTTTGCTGCATCCCATAGGTTTTGTGTCATCATGTTTTCCTTGTCATTCGCTTCTGTGTATTTTTAAATTTCCTCTTTGATTTCTTCAGTGATCTTTTGATTATTATGTAGTGTAATATTTCACCTCCAAGTGTTTGTATTTTTTACAGGTTTTTTCCTGTTATTTTTTTTTAACATCTTTATTGGGGTATAATTGCTTTACAATGGTGTGTTAGTTTCTGCTTTATAACAAAGTGAATCAGTCATACATAAACATATGTTCCCATATCTCTTCCCTCTTGCGTCTCCCTCCCTCCCACCCTCCCTATCCCACCCCTCCAGGCTGTCACAAAGCACCGAGCCAATATCCCTGTGCCATGCGGCTGCTTCCCACTAGCTATCTACCTTACTACGTTTGTTAGTGTGTATATGCCCATGACTCTCTCTTGCCCTGTCACAGCTCACCCTTCCTCCTCCCCATAACCTCAAGTCCGTTCTCTAGGAGGTCTGCTTCTTTATTCCTGCCTTACCCCTATGTTCTTCATGACATGTTTTTTCTTAAATTCCATATATATGTGTTAGCATACGGTATTTGTCTTTCTCTTTCTGACTTACTTCACTCTGTATGACAGACTCTAGGTCTATCCACCTCATTACAAATAGCTCAATTTCGTTTCTTTTTATGGCTGAGTAATATTCCATTGTATATATATGCCACATCTTCTTTATCCATTCATCTGATGATGGGCACTTAGGTTGTTTCCATCTCCGGGCTATTGTAAATAGAGCTGTAATGAACATTTTGGTACATGACTCTTTGAATTATGGTTTTCTCAGGGTATATGCCCAGTAGTGGGATTGCTGGGTCATATGGTAGTTCTATTTGTAGCTTTTTAAGGAACCTCCATACTGTTCTCCATAATGGCTGTACCAATTCACATTCCACCAGCAGTCCAAGAGTGTTCCCTTTTCTCCACACCCTCTCTAGCATTTATTGTTTCAAGATGTTTTGATGATGGCCATTCTGACTGGTGTGAGATGATATCTCATTGTAGTTTTGATTTGCATTTCTCTAATGATTAATGATGTTGAGCATTCTTTCATGTGTTTGTTCGTGGTCTGTATATCTTCTTTGGAGAAATGTCTATTAAGGTCTTCTGCCCGTTTTTGGATTGGGTTGTTTGTTTTTTTGTTATTGAGCTGCATGAGCTGCTTATAAATTTTGGAGATTAATCCTTTGTCAGTTGCTTCATTTGCAAATATTTTCTCCCCTTCTGAGGGTTCTCTTTTGGTCTTGTTTATGGTTTCCTTTGCTGTGCAAAAGCTTTGAAGTTTCATTAGGTCCCGTTTGTTTATTTTTGTTTTTATTTCCATTTCTCTAGGAGGTGGGTCAAAAAGGATCTTCCTGTGATTTATGTTATAGAACGTTCCGCCTATGTTTTCCTCTAACAGTTTGATAGTTTCTGGCATTACATTTAGTTCTTTAATCCATTTTAAGCTTATTTTTGTGTATGGTGTTAGGGAGTGATCTAATCTCATACTTTTACATGTACCTGTCCAGTTTCCCCAGCACCGCTTATTGAAGAGGCTGTCCTTTCTCCACTGTATATTGCTGTCTCCTTTATCAAACATAAGGTGTCCATATATGCGTGGGTTTATCTCTGGGCTTTCTATCCTGTTCCATTGATCTACTTTTCTGTTTTTGTGCCAGTACCATACGGTCTTGATTACTGTAGCTTTGTAGTCTGAAGTCAGGGAGCCTGATTCCTCCAGCTCTGTTTTTCGTTCTCAAGATTGCTTTGGCTATTCGGGGTCTTTTGTGTTTCCATACAATTTGTGAATTTTTTTCTTCTAGTTCTGTGAAAAATGCCAGTGGTAGTTTGATAGGGATTGCATTGAATCTATAGATTGCTTTGGATAGTAGAGTCATTTTCACAATGTTGATTCTTCCAATCCAAGAACATGGTATATCTCTCCATCTATTTGTATCATCTTTAATTTCTTTCATCAGTGTCTTATAATTTTCTGCATACAGATCTTTTGTCTCCTTTGGTAGGTTTATTCCTAGATATTTTATTTTTTTTGTTGTAATGGTAAATGGGAGTGTTTTCTTAATTTCACTTTCAGAATTTTCATCATTAGTGTGTAGGAATGCTCGAAATTTCTGTGCATTAATTTTGTATTCTGCTACTTTTCCAAATTCATTGATTAACTGTAGTAGTTTTCCCATAGCATCTTTAGGATTGTCTATGTATAGTATCATGTCATGTGCAAACAGTGACAGCTTTACTTCTTCTTTTCCAATTTGGATTCCTTTTATTTCCTTTTCTGCTCTGACTGCTGTGGTTAAAACTTCCAAAACTATGTTGAATAAGACTAATGAGAGTGGGCAAACTTGTCTTGTTACTGATCTTAGTGGAAATGCTTTCAGTTTTTCACCATTGAGGACGATGTTGGCTGTGGGTTTGTCATATATGGCCTTTTTTATGTTGAGGAAAGTTCCCTCTATGCCTACTTTCTGAAGGGTTTTTATCATCAATGGGTGTTGAATATTGTCGAAAGTTTCTCTGCATCCATTGAGATGATCATGTGATTTTTCTCCTTCAATTCGTTAATATGGTGTATCACATTGATTGATTTGCGTATGTTGAAGAATCCTTGCATTCCTGGAATATACCCCCCTTGATCGTGGTGTATTATCCTTTGAATATGCTGTTGGATTGTGTTTGCTAGTATTTTGTTGAAGATTTTTGCATCTATTTTCATCAGTGATATTGGCCTGTAATTTTCTTTCTTTGTGACATCCTTGCCTGGTTTTAGTATCAAGGTGATGGTGGTCTCGTGGAATGAGTTTTGGAGTGTTCCTCCCTCTACTATATTTTGGAAGAATCTGAGAAGGATAGGTGTTAGCTCTTCTCTAAATGTTTGATAGAATTCGCCTGTGAAGCCATCTGGCCCTGGCCTTTTTTTGTTGGAAGATTTTTAATCACAGTTTCAATTTCAGTGCTTGTGATTCGTGTGTTCATATTTCGCA
Organism: Globicephala melas; assembly: GCF_963455315.2. Lineage (NCBI taxonomy): Eukaryota > Metazoa > Chordata > Mammalia > Artiodactyla > Delphinidae > Globicephala > Globicephala melas. Next base: position 77,946,509 of record NC_083335.1, read on the forward strand.
TTTCTTCTTTATTCAGTCTTGGCAGGTTGTGCCTTTATAAGAATTTCTCTATTTCTTCCAGATTGTCCATTTTATTGGCATAGAGTTGCTTGTAGTAATATCTCTTGATCTTTTGTATTTCTGCAGTGTCAGTTGTTAGTTCTCCATTTTCTTTTCTAATTCTATTGATTTGAGTCTTCTACCATTTTTCTTGATGAGTCTGGCTAATGTTTAATTAATAATGTTTATCTTCTCAAAGAACCAGCTTGTAGTTTTATTGATATTTGCTATTGTTTCCTTCATTTCTCTTTCATTTATTTCTGATCTGATTTTTATGACTTCTTTCCTTCTGCTAACTTTGGGGTTTTTTTGTTCTTCTTTCTCTAATTGCTTTCGGTGCAAAGTTAGGTTGTTTATTCGAGATGTTTCTTGTTTCTTAACATAGGATTGTATTCCTATAAACTTCAGTCTTAGAACTGCTTTTGCTGCATCCCCAAAATTTTGGGTCATCGTGTCTCCATTGTCATTTCTTTCTAGGTATTTTTTTATTTCCTCTTTGATTTCCTCAGTGATCACTTCGTTATTATGTAGTGCATTGTTTAGCCTCCATATGTTTGTATTTTTTACAGATATTTTCCTGTAATTGATATCTAGTCTCATAGCGCTGTGGTCAGAAAAGATACTTGATACAATTTCAATTTTCTTAAATTTACCAAGGCTTGATTTGTGACCCAAGATATGATCTATCCTGGAGAATATTCCAAGAGTACTTGAGAAAAATGTGTATTCTGTTGTTTTTGGATGGAATGTCTTATAAATATGTATTAAGTCCATCTTTTTTAATGTATCATTTAAAGCTTGTGTTACCATATTTATTTTAATTTTTGATGATCTGTCCATTGGTGAAAGTGGGGTGTTAAAGTCCCCTACTATGAATGTGTTACTGTCGATTTCCCCTTTTATGGCTGTTAGTATTTGCCTTATGTATTGAGGTGCTCTTATGTTGGGTGCATAAATATTTATAATTGTTATATCTTCTTCTTAGATCGATACCTTGATCATTATGTAGTGTCCTTCTTTGTCTCTTCTAATAGTCTGTATATTAAAGTTTATTTTGTCTGATATGAGAATTGCTACTCCAGCTTTCTTTTGGTTTCCATTTGCATGGAATATCTTTTTCCATCCCCTTACTTTCAGTCTGTATGTGTCTCTAGGTCTGAAGTGGGTCTCTTGTAGGCAACATATATATGGGTCTTGTTTTTATATCCATTCAGCCAATCTATGTCTTTTGGTGGGAGCATTTAGTCTATTATCTTTTAAGGTAATTATCGATATGTATGTTCCTATTCCCATTTTCTAAATTGTTTTGTGTTCATTATTGTAGGTCATTTCCTTCCTTAATATTTCTTACCTAAAGAAGTTCCTTTAGAAATTGTTGTAAAGCCTGTTTTGTGGTGCTGAACTCTCTCAGCTTTTGCTTGTCTGTAAAGGTTTTAATTTCTAAATCAAATCTGAATGAGATCCTTGCTGGGTAGAGTAATCTTGGTTGCAGATTTTTCTCCTTCATCACTTTAAAAATGTCCTGCCAGTCTCTTCTGGCTTGCAGAGATTCTGCTGAAAGATCAGCTGTTATCCTTATGGGGATTCCCTTGTGTGTTATTTGTTGTTTTTCCCTTGCTGCTTTTAATATGTTTTCATTGTATTTAATTTTTAACAGTTTGATTAATATGTGCCTTGGCATATTTCTCCTTGGATTTATCATGTATGGGACTCTCTGTGCTTCCTGGACTTGATTAACTATTTCCTTTCCCATATAAGGGAAGTTCTCAACTGTAATCTCTTCAAATATTTTCTCAGTCCCTTTCTTTTTCTCTTCTTCTTCTTGAACTGCTATAATTCGAATGTTAGTGTTTTTAATGTTGTCCCAGAGGTCTCTGAGACTGTCCTCTGTTCTTTTCATTCTGTTTTCTTTATTCCACTCTGCAAGAGTTATTTCCACTCTTTTATCTTCCAGGTCACTTATCCGTTCTTCTGCCTCACTTTTTCTGCTATTGATCCTATGTAGAGTATTTTTACTTTCATTTATTTTGTTGTTCATCTTTGTTTGTTTCATCTTTATTTCTTCTAGGTCCTTTTTAAATGTTCCTTTCATTTTGTCTATTCTATTTCCAAGATTTTGGATCACCTTTACTATCATTATTCTGAATTCTTTTTCAGGTAAACTGCCTATTTCCTCTTCATTTTTTAGGTCTGGTGGGTTTTTATCTTGCTCCTTCATCTGCTGTATGTTTTTCTGTCTTCTCATTTTGCTTATCTTACTGTGTTCAGTGTCTCCTTCTTGTAGGCTGCTGGTTCGTAATTCCCGTTGTTTTTGGTGTCTGTCCCCAGTGGCTAAGCTTGGTTCAGTGGGTTGTGTAGGCTTCCTGGTGGAGGGGACTAGTGGCTGTGTTCTGGTGGATGAGGCTGGATCTTGTCTTTCTGCTGGGCGGGTCCACGTGTGATGGTGTGTTCTGGGGTGTCTGTGGACTTATTATGATTTTACGCAGCCTCTCTGCTAATGGCTGGGGTTGTGTTCTTGTCTTGCTAGTTGTTTGGCATAGGGTGTGCAACACAGTAGCTTGCTGTTCATTGACTGAAGCTGGGTGTTGGAGCTGAGATGGAGATCTCTGTGAGATTTTCGCTGTTTGATATTATGTGGAGCTGGGAAGTCTCTTGTGGACCAGTGTCCTGAAGTTGGCTCTCCCACCTCAGGGGCACAGCACTGACTCCTGGCTGCAGCACCAAGAGCCTTTCATCCACACAGCTCAGAATAAAATGGAGAAAATGTAGAATGAAAGAATTAGAAGAAGTTGAAAGAAAGAAAGAAAGAATGAAAGAAAGAAAGGAGGGAGGGAGGGAGGGAAAGAGGGAGGGAGGAAGGAAGGAAAAAAAGAAAGAATTAAAAGATAAAGTAAAATAAAGTAAGATGAAATATAATAAAGTTATTAAAATAAAATATAGTTACAAAAAAAAGAAAAAATAAATGGATGGATAGAACCCTAGGACAAATGGTTGAAGCAAAGCTATACAGAAAAATGCTCACACAGAAGCATACACATAAACACTCAGAAAAAGAGGAAGAGGGGGCGGGAAGATGTCAGAAGAGTAAGACGCAGAGATCAACTTCCTCCCCACAGATACACCAGAAATTCTACAAGTGGAACAACTCCTACAGAACACCTACTGAATGCTGGCAGAAGACCTCAGACTTCCCAAAAGGCAAGAAACTCCCCACGTACCTGGGTAGGGCAAAAGAAAATAGAATAAATAGAGACAAAAGGATAGGGATGGGACCTGCACCAGTGGGAGGGAGCTGTGAAGGAGAAAAGGTTTCCACACACTAGGAAGCCCATTCGCAGGTGGAGACTGTGGGTGGCAGAGAGGGAAAGCTTCGGACCCTGAAGGAGAGCACAGCAAAAGGGGTGTGGAGGGAAAAGCAGGGAGATTCCCACACAGCAGATCAGTGCCGACCGGCATTCACCAGCCCAAGAAGCTTGTCTGCTCACCTGCCAGGGTGGGCGGGGCAGGGTGCTGAGGCTCTGGCACAGGGAGAGGACAGGTGTTGGTGGCATGAACACAGCTTGCAGGGGGTTAGTACACCACAGCTAGCTGGGAGGGAGCCTGGGGAAATATCTGGACCTGCCAAAGAGGCAAGAGAGTTTTTCTTCCCTCTTTGTTTCCTGGTGCACGAGGAGAGGGGATGAAGAGCATTGCTTAAAGGAGCTCCAGAGACGGGCGTGAGCCGCGGCTAAAAGCATGGGCACCAGAGACGGGCATGAGATGCTAAGTCTGCTGCTGCTGTCACCAAGAAGCATGTGTGCGAGCACAGGTCACTATCCACACACCCCTTCCGGGGAGCCTGTGCAGCCTGCCACTGCCAGGGTCCCGGGATCCTGGGACAACTTCCCCAAGTGAACGCACGGTGCCCCTCAGGCTGATGCAACGTCACGCCGGTCTCTGCTGCCACAGGCAAATCCCGCACTCGGAGCCCCTCCTTCCCCACTGGCCTGAGTGAGCCAGTGTCCCGGAAGCAGCTGCTCCTTTAAACCCGTCCTTTCTGAGTGAAGAACAGACGCCCTCCGGCCACCTACATGCAGAGGCGGGGCCAAATCCAAAGATGAGCCCCTGAGAGCTGTGAGAATAAAGAAGAGAAAGGGAAATCTCTCCCAGCAGCCTCAGAAGCAGCGGATTAAACCTCCACAATCAACTTGATGTACCCTGCGTCTGTGGAATACATGAAAAGACAACGAATCATCCCAAATTGAGGAGGTGGACTTTGAGAGCAACATTTAAAAAATTTTCCCTTTTTCCACTTTTTGTGAGTGTGTTTGTGTGTGCTTCTGTGTTATATTCTGTCTATAGAGCTTTGTTTCCACCATTTGTCCTATGGTTCTCTCTGTCCATTTTTTAATTTTTTCTTCATAATACTTATTTTTTATTTTAATAACTATTGTATTATACTTTATCTTCTCTCTTCCTTTCTTTCTTTCCTTCCTTCTCTCCTTTAGACAACGAATCATCCCAAATTGAGGAGGTGGATTTTGAGAGCAAGATTTATGATTTTTTCCCCTTTTCCTTTCTGTGAGTGTGTATGTGTATGCTTTTTGTGTGTGTGTGTGTGTGTGTGTGGTACGTGGGCCTCTCACTGTTGTGGCCTCTCCCATTGTGGAGCACAGGCTCTGGATGCGCAGGCTCAGCGTCCATGGCTCATGGGCCCAGCCGCTCCACAGCATGTGGGATCTTCCCGGACTGGGGCACGAACCCATGTCCCCTAAATCGGCAGGCGGACTCTCAACCACTGAACCACGAGGGAAGCCCTATGTATGCTTCTGTGTGAGATTTTGTCTGTATAGCTTTGCTTCCAACATTTGTCCTAGGCTTCTATCCACCTCTTTTTTTTCTTAATAATTGATTTATTTTAATAACTTTATTACATTTTATAGTACTTTATTTTGTTTTACCTTATCTTCTTTCTTTCTTTTTTGACTTCCTTCCCTCTTTCCTTCCTTCCTTCTTCCCTCCCTCGATCCCTCCTTCCCTCCTTTCTTTCTTTCTTTCTCTCTTTCTTTCTTTCTTTCTCTCTTTCCTTCTACTTCTACTAATTCTTTCTTCCTACATTTTATCCCTTTTAATCTGAGCCGTGTGGCTGAAAGACTTTTGTTGCTGCAGCCAGGAGTCAGTGATGTGACTCTAAGGTGGGAGAGCTAACTTCAGGACACTGGTCCACAAGACACTTCTCAATTCCACATAATATCAAATGGTGAAAATATCCCAGAGATCTCCAACTCAAATCCAGCACTCAGCTTCAGTCAATGAACACCAAGCTACAGTTTGGACACCCTCTGCCAAACAACTAGCAAGATAGGAACACAAACCCACCCATTAGCAGAGAATCTGCCTAAAATCATAGTAAGTCCACAGACACCCCCAAACACACCATCACACGTGGACCTGCCCAGCAAAAGACAAGATTCTGTCTCATCCACCAGAACACAGGCACTAGTCCCCTCCACCAGGAAGCCTACACAACCCACTGAACCAGCCTGAGCCACTGGGGACATACGCCAAAAACAACAGGAACTATGAACCTGCAGCCTGCAAAAAGGAGACACCAAAACAGTAACATAAGCATAATTAGAACAGAAACACACGCAGCAGATGAAAGAGCAAGAAAAAAACCTCACCAGATCTAACAAATGAAGAGGAAATAAGCAGTCAACTTGAAAAACAATTCAGAATAATGATAGTAAAGGTGATCCAAAATCTTGGAAATGGAATAGACAAAATGCAAGAAACATTTAACAAGGATCTATAAGAACTAAAGATGAAACAAACAAAGATGAACACACAATAAATGAAATTAAAAATACTGTAGATGGGATGAAGAGCAGAATAACTGGGGCAGAAGAACAGATAAGTGACCTGTAAGATAAAATAGTGGAAATAACTACTGCACAGCAGAAAAAAGAAAAAAGAATGAAAAGAACTGAAGACAGTCTCAGAGACCTCTGGGACAACATTAAACAAAACAACATTCAAATTATAGGGGTTCCAGAAGAAGAAAAAACAAAGAAAGGGATTGAGAAAATATTTGAAGATATTATAGTTGAAAACATCCCTAATATGAGAAAGGAAATAGTTAATCAAATCCAGGAAGCACAGAGAGTCCCATAGAGGATAAATCCAAGGAAAATACGCTAAGACCTATATTAATCAAACTGTCAAAAATTAAACACAAAGAAAACATATTAAAGCAGCAAGGGAAAAACAACAAATAATACACAAGGGAATCCCCTTAAGGTTAACAGCTGATCTTTCAGCAGAAACTCTGCAAGCCAGAAGGGACTGGCAGGACATATTTAAGTGAGAAGGAGAAAAACCTGCAAACAAGATTATTCTACCCAGCAAAGATCTCATTCAGATTTGATGGAGAAATTAAAAACTTTACAGACAAGCAAAAGCTGAGAGAGTTCAGCACCACCAAACCAACTTCACAACAAATGCTAAAGGAACTTCTATAGGCAAGAAACACAAGAGAAGGAAATGACCTACAATAACAAACCCAAAACTATTAAGAAAATGGGAATAGGAACATACATATCGATAATTGCCTTAAATGTAAATGGACTAAATGCTTCCACCAAAAGACACACATTGGCTGAATGGATACAAAAACAAGACCCATATATATGTTGCCTACAAGAGACCCGCTTCAAACCTAGAGACACATACAGACTGAAAGTAAGGGGATGGAAAAAATATTCCATGCAAATGGAAACCAAAAAAAGCTGGAGTAGCAATTCTCATATCAGACAAAATAGACTTTAAAATAAAGACTATTAGAAGAGACAAAGAAGGACACTACATAATGATCAAGGGATCGATCCAAGAAGAAGATATAACAATTATAAATATTTATGCACCCAACATAAGAGCACCTCAATACATAAGGCAAATACTAACAGCCATAAAAGGGGAAATCAACAGTAACACATTCATAGTAGGGGACTTTCACACCACACTTTCCCAATGGACAGATCATTCAAAATGAGAATAAATAAGGAAACACAAGCTTTAAATGATACATTAAACGAGATGGATTTAATTGATATTTATAGGACATTCCATCCAAAAACCACAGAATACACATTTTTCTCAAGTGCCCATGGAACATTCTCCAGTATAGATCATATCTTGGGTCAAAAATGAAGCCTTGGGGGCTTCCCTAGTGGCACAGTGTTTGGGAGTCCGCCTGCTGATGCAGGGGACACGGGTTCGTGCCCCGGTCTGGGAAGATCCCACATGCCGCGGAGCGGCTGGGCCCGTGAGCCATGGCCTCTGAGCCTGCGCGTCCGGAGCCTGTGCTCTGCAACGGAAGAGGCCGCAAGAGTGAGAGGTCCGCGTACCGCAAAAAAAAAAAAAAAAAAAAAAAATGAAGCCTTGGTAAATTTAAGAAGATTGAAATTGTATCAAGTATCTTTTCCGACAACAATGCTATGAGACTAGATATCAATTACAGGAAAAGATCTGTAAAAAATACAAACACATGGAGGATAAACAATACACTACTTAATAATGAAGTGATCGCTGAAGAAATTAAAAATGAAATCAAAAAATACCTAAAAACAAATGAAAATGGAGACACATATGCCAAAACCTATGGGATGTAGCAAAAGCAGTTCTAAGAGGGAAGTTTATAGCAATAAAATCCTACCTTAAGAAACATGAAACAAGTCAAATAAAAAACCTAACCTTACACCTAAAGTAATTAGAGAAAGAAGAACAAAGAAAACCCCAAAGTTATCAGAAGGAAAGAAATCATAAAGATCAGATCAGAAATAAATGCAAAAGAAATGAAGGAAATGATAGCAAAGATCAATAAAGCTAAAAGCTGGTTCTTTGAGAAGATAAACAAAATTGATAAACCATTAGCTAGCCTCATCAAGAAAAAAAAAGAAGACTCAAATCAGTAGAATTAGAAATGAAAAAGGACAAGTAACAACTGACACTGCAGAAATACAAAAGATCATGAGAGGTTACTACAAGCAACACTATGCCAATAAAATGGACAATCTGGAAGAAATGGACAAATTCATAGAAATACACAACCTGCCAAGACTGAATCAGGAAAAAATAGAAAATATGAACAGACCAATCACAAGCACTGAAATTGAAACTGTGAATAAAAATCTTCCAACAAACAAAAGTCCAGGACCAGATGGCTTCACAGGCGAATTCTTTCAAATACTTGAGAAGAGCTAACACCTATACTTCTCAAACTCTTCCAAAATATAGCAGAGGGAGGAACACTCCCAAATTCATTCTACGAGGCCACCATCACCTTGATACCCAAACCAGACAAGGATGTCACAAAGAAAGAACACTACAGCCCAATATCACTGATGAACACAGGTGCAAAAATCCTCAACAAAATACTAGCAAACAGAAGCCAACAGCACATTAAAAGGATCATACACCGTGATCAGGTGGGGTGTATTCCAGGAATGCAAGGATTCTTCAATATATGCAAATCAATCAATGTGATACATCATATTTACAAATTGAAGGAGAAAACCGTACGATCATTTCAATAGATGCAGAGAAAGCTTTTTACAAAATTCAACACCCATTTATGATAAAAACCCTGCAGAAAGTAGGCAAAGAGGGAACTTTCCTCAACATAATAAAGGTCATATATGACAAACCCACAGCCAACATCATCCTCAATGGTGAAAAACTGAAAGCATTTCCACTAAGATCAGGAAGAAGACAAGGTTGCCCACTCTCACCACTCTTATTCAACATAGTTTTGGAAGTTTTAACCACAGCAATCATAGAAGAAAAGGAAATAAAAGGAATCCAAATCAAAAAAGAAGAAGTAAAGCTGTCACTGTTTGCAGATGACATCATACTGTACATAGAGAATCCGAAACATGCTACCAGAAAACTACTGGAGCTAATCAATGAATTTGGTAAAGTAGCAGGATACAAAATTAATGCACAGAGACCTCTGGCATTCTTATACACTAATGATGAAAAAACTCAATGAGAAATCAAGAAAAACACTCCCATTTACCACTGCAACAAAAAGAATAAAATATCTAGGAGTAAACCTACCTAAGGAGACAAAAGACCTGTTTGTAGAAAATTTTAAGACACTGATGAAAGAAATTAAAGATGATACAAATAGATGGAGAGATATACCATGTTTTTGGATTGGAAGAATTCACAATGCGAAAATGACTCTACTACCCAAAGCAATCTACAGATTCAATGCAATACGTATCAAACTACCACTGGCATTTTTCACAGACTAGAACAAAAAAATTCACAATTTCTATGGAAACACAAAAGACCCTGAATAACCAAACGAATCTTGAGAACAAAAAACGGAGTTGGAGGAATCAGGCTCCCTGTATTCACACAATACTACAAAGCTACAGTAGTCAAGACCGTATGGTACTGGCACAAAAACAGAAAGATAGATCAATGGAACAGGATAGAAAGCCCAGAGATAAACCCATGCACATATGGTCACCTTATCTTTGATAAAGGAGGCAGGAATGTACAGGGGAGAAAGGACAGCCTATTCAACAAGTGGTGCTGGGGAAACTGGACAGTTACATGTAAAAGTATGAGATTAGATCACTCCCTAACAGCATACACAAAAATAAGCTCAAAATGGATTAAGACCTAAATGCAATGCCAGAAACTATCAAACTCATAGAGAAAAACATAGGCAGAACACTCTATGACATAAATCACAGCAAGATCCTTGTTGACTGGTGGGAAACCTAGAGAAATGGAAGTAAAAAAAAAATGGGACCTAATGAAACTTCAAAGCTTTTCCACAGCAAAGGAAACTATAAAAAAGATCAAAAGACAACCCTGTGAATGGAAATAAATATTTGCCAATGAAGCAACTGACAAATTTATAAGCAGCTCATGCAGCTCAATAACAAAAAAACAAAAACCCAATCCAAAAATGGGCAGAAGACAAAAATTAAAATTTCTCCAAAGAAGATATACGGACTGCCAACAAACACATGAAAGAATGCTCAACATCATTAATCATTATAGAAATGCAAATCAAAACTACAATGAGATATCATCTCACACCAATCAGAATGGCCATCAACAATAAATCTAGAAACTATAAATGCTGGAGAGGGTGTGGAGAAAAGGGAACACTCTTGCACTGCTGGTGGGAATGTGAATTGGTTCAGCCACTATGGAGGTTCCTTAAAAAACTAAAAATAGAACTGCCATATGACCCAGCAATCCCATAATTGGTCATATACCCTGAGAAAACCATAATTCAAAAAGAGTCATGTACCAAAATGTTCATTGCAGCTCTATTTACAGTAGCCCAGAGATGGAAACAACCTAAGTGCCCATCATCGGATGAATGGATAAAGAAGATATGTCACATACATACAATGGAATATTACTCAGCCATAAAAAGAAATGAAATTGAGCTATTTGTAATGAGGTGGATAGACCTAGAGTCTGTCATACAGAGTGAAGTAAGTCAGAAAGATAAAGACAAATACTGTATGCTAACACATATATATGGAATATAAGGAAAAAAATGTCATGAACAACCTAGTGGTAAGACAGGAATAAAGAGACAGACCTCCTAGAGGATTGAGTTGAGGATATGGGGAGGGGGAAGGTTAAGCTGTGACAAAGCACGTGAGAGAGGCATGGACATATACACACTACCAAACGTAAGGTCGATAGCTAGTGGGAAGCAGCTGCATAGCAGAGGGAGATCAGCTCGGTGCTTTGTGACCGCCTGGAGGGGTGGGATAGGGAGTGTGGGAGGGAGGGAGACATACATATACATATGTATATGTATAACTGATTCATTTTGTTGTAAAGCAGAAACTAACACACCACTGTAAAGCAATTATACTGCAATAAAGATTTAAAAAAAAAGAGGTTAAGGGGAAAAAATCATAAATCCTGCTTTCAAAGTCCATCTCCTCAATTTGGGATGATTCGTTGTCTAAAAGAGGGAAGGAAGGAAAGAAAGAAAGATGATAAAACAAAATTATTAAAATAAAAAATAATTATTAAGAAAAAAAACGAAGTAAAGAAGACAGACAGATAGAACCCTAGGACAAATGGTGGAAACAAAGCTATACAGACAAAATCTTACACAGAAGCATACACATACACACTCACAAAAAGAGGAAAAGGGGAAAAAATCATAAATGTTGCTCTCACAGTCCACCTCCTCAATGTGGGATGATTTGTTGTCTATTCATGTATTCCACAGATGCAGGGTACATCAAGTTGATTGTGGAGCTTTCATCCTCTCCTGCTGATGCTTCTTGGAGAGATTTCCCTTTCTCTTCTTTGTTCTCACAGCTCCCAGGGGCCCAGCTTTGGATTTGGCCCTGCCTCTGTGTGTAGGTCGCCGGAGGGCGCCTGTTCTTCGCTCAGAGAGTTCGGGGTTAAAGGAGCAGCTGCTTTGGGGACTCTGGCTCACTCAGGCCGCTGGGAACGGAGGGGCACGGAGTGCGGGGCGAGCCTGTGGCGGCAGAGGCCAGCATGACGTTGCACCAGCCTGAGGGGCACCGTGCGTTCACTCGGGGAAGTTGTCCCAGGATCCCGGGACCCTGGCAGTGGCGGGCTGCACAATCTCTCTGGATGGTGTGGAGTGTGACCTGTACTGGTACACAGGCTTCTTGGTGGCAGAAGCAGCAGCCTTAGCGTCTCTTGCCCGTCTCTGGGGTCCGCGCATTTAGCCGCGGCTCGCGCCCGTCTCCGGAGCTCCTTTAGGCAGTGCTCTTAATCCCCTCTCCTCGGGCACCAGGAAACAAAGAGGGAAGAAAAAGTTTCTTGCCTCTTCGGCAGCTCCAGAGTTTTCCCCAGACTCCCTCCCAGCTAGCCGTGGTGCACAACCCCCTGCAGGCTGTGTTCATGCTCCCAACCTCAGTCCTTTCCCTGCTCTCAGACCGAAGCCCGAGCCTCTGCTCCCAGCCCCGCCTGCCCCTACGTGTCAGCAGACAAGCCTCTCAGGCTCGTGTGTACCGGTCGGCACCGATCCTCTGTGAGGGAATCTGCCGCTTTGCCTTCCGCATTCCTGTTGCTGTGCTCTCCTCCGCGGCTCCAAAGAGTTCCCCCTCCGCCACCCACAGCCTCCACCCGTGAAGGGGCTTCCTATTGTGTGGAAACCTTTCCTCCTTCACAGCTCCCTCCCACTGGTGCAGGTTCCGTCCCTATCCTTTTGTCTCTGTTTATTCTTTTTTCTTTTGCCCTACCCAGGTACGTGGGGAATTTCTTGCCTTTTGGGAGGTCTGAAGTCTTCTGCCAGCATTCAGTAGGTGTTCTGTAGGAGTTATTCCACGTGTAGATGTATTTCTGGTGTATCTGTGGGGAGGAAGGTGATCTCCGTGTCTTACTCTTCCGCCATCTTCCCCTCGTCTTCCCCCTTTGATGTAATTTTAAAGAAGACTTTAAAATTTTCTCTTTTTGATAGTTCATTAGTGTGTAGAAAAGCAACAGATTTCTGTATGTTAATCATGCATTATGTAACTTTGCTGAATTAATTTATTTTTTCTAATAGTTTTGGTGCGGAGAATTTAGTGTTTTATGCATAAAGTATCCCGTGATCTGCAAATAGTGACAGTTTTACCTCTTCCTTTCCAATTTGGACACATTTTCTTTCTTTCTTTTTTTTTTTTTTTTTGTCTAATTGTTGTGGTTAGGACTTACAATACTATGTTAAATAGAAGTGGTGAGAGTGGGCATTCTTGTCTGGTTCCTGAATTTAGCAGGAACGCTTTGAGCATTTACCAGTGAGTATGATGTTGGCTGTGTGTTTTTTCATAAATGGACTTTATCCTGGTGAGATACGTTTCCTCTGTACCCATTCAATTACTTTTTTTTAAATAAATGGATGTGAATTATGTCAAATGCTTTTTCTGAACCTATTGAGGTGATCATGTAATTTTTACTATTTGGTTAATGTGATGCATCACATTGATTGATTTGAGAATGTTGTTTCTTTTTCCTTTTTTCTGGAGGTATTTCCTGATTTCCTCTTTGATTTCATCATTGACCCACTTGTTTTTAATACCATGTTGTTTAGTCTCCACTTGTTTGTTCTTTTCCCATTTTTGCTTATTTTGACATTTTAGTTGTGATATATCTTGGTATGGGTCTCTTTGGGTTCATCTTCTTTGGGACTCTCTGTGTTTCTTGTACCTGCATATCGGTTTCCTTTTTTAGGTTTGGGAAGTTTTCAGCCACAAACTCTTCAAATACATACTTTTCTCTCTCCTACTTCTGGAACCCCTGTATCCTATCCTTGACATGTGATGTTACCCCAGAGATCACATATGTTGCACTCATTTTCTTTTTTCATTTGTCTTTCTTTCTGCTGTTCTGATAGGTGATTTTCTTATTCTATCTTCCAGATCATTTATGAGTTCCTTTGTGTCATTTAGTCTGCTATTCATAACTTCTAGTGTTTTTAATCTCAGGCATTAAATTATATATTTTTGATTAGGTCTTCTTTATATTTTCTAGTTCCTTGTTAAATTGATGTGTTTAGATCAATTATTTTCCGTAATTCAGTTAGCATTTTAATTACCAATGTTTTAACTTCTGTATCTGGTAGATTGCTTATTTCTATTTCACTATTTTTTATAGGGTTTCTCTCGTTATTTGAATTGACAGTATTTCCTCTGCTTTTTAATTTACCTAACTTTCCCTGTCTCTATGAATTTAAGTAAAAGATTTACCTGTTGTGGTCTTGAAGTGGTGTTCTTATGTGGGAGCTTCCCTATAAAGTCTGCCTGTGCCAAATGCTTCTTTTTTTTTTTTTTTTTTTGTGGTACGCGGGCCTCTCATGGTTGTGACCTCTCCCGTTGCAGAGCACAGGCTCTGGATGCGCAGGCTCAGCGGCCATGGCCCACGGACCCAGCTGCTCCGTGGCACGTGGGATCTTCCCGGACTGGGGCACAAACCCGTGTCCCCTGCATTGGCAGGCGGACTCTCAACCACTGCACCACCAGGGAAGCCCGCCAAATGTTTTTGATGAGAGAGCTTGATTTGATTTGGGTGCCAGTTATATCTTTCTTCAAGGTGTGCTGGCAGCCCTCACCTTGGTAATGGGTGTGACATTTGTTGGAGGATCTAGAGCCTACATGTGTTGTGAAGTGGGACTTTCTCTCTGCTCAGTGGCTGACACTGCCCTGTCAGGGGTGGAGTCTGATCCCAAGTTGCTGAAGTTTACTTTTTTCCCTTTAAATTTGTGTTTTCCCATCTCCCTATACTGAGAACTTTGCCCCAAAGGAAAGGAGTACTGCAGCAATTTGGGCTCATGTGCTTACAGATTTCTCTCGCTCTGCCTCTATAGATGTCTGCTTCTCATATGCAGCCCACTGTTGCATCTCTTCCCCTTTTGTAGCCACTTCAGATCTAGTGATAGACTCTGGCATAAAGGGTTTTGGGCTGGAGTGTTCACAGGCCTTTGGCTGGGGCATGCAGTGAGGTGGTCACTGAAATCTGGCATCCATGATGCCATCAAAGGTCTGGGCTGCTTCTGGGGCACCTCTTGAGTGATCACCAACAATGTCTGCTGCCACCCCACCTGGGATAGGCCTTAAGCTCCTGAGTTGCCTCTAAGTCCGTTGATTGGGCCTTGGCTGTCCTAGATCCAGTGCCAAAGTGTGGCATGGAGTGAACAGTGCCAGGGCATTCACTCAGCTTAGACTGGTGAATGCTGTGAGGTGGCAGCCACTAGAAGAGACCCCTCTTCTCCCTACCTGGGGATAAAATTCAGCGCTCGTGCACACCTCATGAGTCAAGTCGAGGCTTTTTCAGGCTTTCTATCTCTGCTAGCAGTTCTTCAAGCAGCCACAGGGGCTTGTCTCCTATGCATAGGATCCCAGGACTCTGTCTACATATGTGATCTCCTTTTTCCTCTGAGTCTCCCTGCAGAGGTTCAAGTCCTGACCTGTTGCCTTTCTTCCCTTTCTATGCAATTATATGTGTATCTTTCTTACAGCCTTGGTTGTACAGGAGTCCTTCTGACAGTTTCCATTTAGTTTCCTAAATTGTTCCATGTGTAGATGCATTTTTGATGTGTTCATGGGGGGACATATCTCCACATCCTCGTATTCTGCAATCTTGATCTCCCTCTCCATTTGCTTTAAAGAGAGCCCAAATTAGCAGACTTTAACCATTTAGAACCTGCCTGTTTTGCATAACCCACAAACTGCACCCAACATCTATTAGCCATTGATATATGAACTTTGGAGCTATAGAGACCTCAAGATACTGCTGTCCTCTGACCCAGAGACTCCTCACTGGGATGCTGAGCAATATCACTTAGACATGTAAGCTCCTTTTTGGTTTCCCTGTCCCCAAGGAGTTCCCATTTTTATCGCCTCCACAATCCCAATCTTCTTTCCATACTTCTAGGCACACTTGCCAAAGGATCACCTAAATAGAGTTTGTTGAATGCTGCTACCACCTCATGATTATATATTTTTCTTTGATCATCCCCTAAATCCCTTGAAGTCAGTAAAGGGAGGCAGTGAGTGTGATTCATTGCAAGGGCTAAAAGAGAGAGTATTGTTGAGATGGTACAGTTAAATACTTTTATGTAATGGTGGTAAACAAAGCTACATATGTAACCAAATTATAGAGTTACAAACACACAAAAATGTATGCATGTATATAACTGATAAAATTTGATTAAATTTGATGGATTTTATCAATGCGAATTTCATAGTTACAAATATATATTGTGCCATACATATTCAAGATTGTTTCTCAGTTTTATTGAGATAAAATTGACATTTATATATATTATACAACACATAATATATAAATTATAATATGTATATGTATATATAATATATTATCATGTATATAACACATGATATATATTATGTAAAATATGATATATAAAAATAAATATTTTACATCTATTTAATTGACACCATCTATAGAAGAGTCTGTCTTTTCTCCATTGAGTATTCCTGGCTCCCTTGTCAAATATTAGTTGACTATATATGCAATGGTCTTATTTCTGGGCTCTTGATTTTGTTTTATGGGTCTATGTGTCTACTTTTATGTCAGCACCACACTGTTTTTTTTAACTATAGCTTCAAAATATAACTTGAAATCAAGAAGTGTGATGTCTCTTGGTTTGTTTTTCTTCTCAAGATTGCTTTGCCATTTGGAGTCTTTTTGTCTCCATATAAATTTCAGGACTTTTTCTACTTGTGCAAAAAATGCCATTGGAATCTTGATTGGAATTTTATTGAATCTATAGATTGATTTGGGGAGTATGGACATTTTTACAATATCAACTCTTCCAATGCATAAATAACAATACCATCCCAAATATTTATATCTTCTTTGATTTCTTTAAGCTCTTGTGTTTTGCAGTGTAGAAATTTTTCACCTCCTTGTTTACATTTATTCCTAAATATTTTATCGTTTTTGATGCTATTATAAATAGGATCTTTCTCTTTATTTCTTTTTCAGAAAATTTCTGTTAGAGTATAAAAACATTATTAATGTTTCCATGTTTATTTTGTACCCTACAACATTACTGAACTCACTGATTAGATCTAATCATTTCTTGGTGGAATCTAAGCATTTGTATCCATAAAATCATGTTACCTGCAAATAAGAACAATTGTATTTCTTCGTTTTCCATTCTGATGCTTTATATTTCTTCTTGCCTGATTGCTCTAGCTAGGGTTCTGAGTATTAAGTTGAATAGGAGTGGAGTAGGTGGGCACTCTTGTCTTATTCCTGATTCAAGAGGAAAAATTTAATACAATTCACAGTTGCATTTGATGTTAGCTGTAAGTTTGTCAAATGTAACTTAGGTTCCTTCTATACCTAATTTAAGTTTTTATAATGAAGAGATGTTGAATTATCTCAAATGCTTTTTCTGCATCTATTGAAAGGATTATATGATTTTTTTATTTCATTCTATTAACATGATATATAACATTGTTTGATTTGTATATGCTGAAGCTTCCTTACAACCAAGGGATAAATGCCACATGGTGAAGGTAAATAATCTTTTTACTGTGCTACTGCATTCAGTTTACTAGTATCTTATTGAGAATTATTGCATGTATTCATCAAGATTTTTGGCTTATAGTACTGGCTTTTGTATCAGGGTAATGTTGGCATTCTAGATTGAGTTTGGAAGTATTCCTTTCTTCAATATTTTGTAACAGTTTGAGAATGATGAGCATTAATTCTATTTTTTTAATTTTATTTATTTTTATTTTTTTAACATTTTTATTGGAGTATAATTGCTTTACAATTGTGTGTTAATTTCTGCTTTATAACAAAGTGAATCAGTTATACATATACATAGGTGCCCATATCCTTTCTCTCTACAATCTCCTTCCCTCCCACCCTACCTATACCACCCCTCTGTGTGGTCACAAAGCACCGAGCTGATGGCTCAGTGCTCTGCGGCTGATTCCCACTAGCTATCAGTTTTACATTTGGTAGTGTATATATGTCCATGCCACTCTCTCACTTTGTCCCCGCTTACACTTCCCCTCCCCATATCCTCAAGTCCATTCTGTAGTAAGTCTGCATCTTTATTCCCATCTTGCCGGTAGGCTCTTCTAATCATTTTCTCTCTCTCTCTTTTTTTTTTTTTAGATTCAATACATATGTGTTAGCATACGGTATTTGTTTTTCTCTTTCTGACTTACTTCACTCTGTATGACAGTCCCTATGTCCATCCACCTCACTACAAATTACACAGTTTCGTTCATATTCATGGCTGAGTAATAATCCATAGTATATATGTGCCACATTTTCTTTATCCATTCATCTGTTGATGGACACTTCAACTGCTTCCGTGTCCTGGCTATTGTAAATTGAGCTGCAATCAACATTTTGGTACATGACTCTTTTTTTTTTTTTTTTTTTTTTTTTGCGGTATGCGGGCCTCTCACTGTTGTGACCTCTCCCGTTGCCAGGCTCCGGATGCGCAGGCTCAGCGGCCATGGCTCACGGGCCCAGCCGCTCCGCGGCATGTGGGATCTTCCCAGACTGGGGCATGAACCCGCGTCACCTGCATCGGCAGGTGGACTTTCAACCACTGAGCCACCAGGGAAGCCCTACATGACTCTTTTTGAACTATGGTTTTCTCAGGGTATATGCCCAGTAGTGGGATTGATGGGTCATATGGTAGTTCTATTTTTAGTTTCTTAAGGAACCTCCATACTGTTCTCCAGAGTGGCTGTATCAATTGACATTCCCACCAACAGTGCAAGAGGGTTCACTTTTCTCCACACCCTCTTCAGCATTTATTGTTTGTAGATTTTTTGTTGATGGCCATTCTGACCAGTGTGAGGTGATATCTCATTGTAGTTTTGATTTGAATTTTTCTAATGATTAATGATGCTGAGCATTCTTTCATGTGTCAGTTGGCAATCAGTATATCTTCTTTGGAGAAATGTCTATCTAGGTCTTCTGCCCATGTCTGGATTGGGCTTTTTGTTTTTTGTTATTGAGCTGCATGAGCTGCTTGTAAATTTTGGAGATTAATCCTTTGTTAGTTGCTTCATTGGCAAATATTTTCTCCCATTCTGACAACTGTCTTTTTGTATTGTTTTTGGTTTCCTTTGTTGTACAAAAGCTTTTAAGTATCATTAGGTCCCATTTGTTTATTTTTGTTTTTATTTCCATTTCTCTAGGAGGTGGGTCAAAAAGAACCTTGCGGTGATTTATGTCATACGGAGTTCGGCCTATGTTTTCCTCTAAGAGTTTAATGGTGTGTAGCCTTACATTTAGATCTTTAATCCATTTTGAGTTTATTTTTGTGTATGATGTTAGGGAGTATTCTAATTTCATTCTTTTACATGTAGCTGCCCAGTTTCCCAAGCACCACTTATTGAAGATGCTCTCTTATCTCCACTGTATATGCTTGCCTCCTTTATCAAACACAAGGTGACCATATGTGCGTGGGTCTATCTCTGGGATTCTATCCTGTTCTGTTGATCTATATTTCTGTTTCTGTGCCAGTACCATACTGTCTTGATTACAGTATCTTTGTACTATAGTTTGAAGTGGAGGAGCCTGATTCCTCCAGCTCCATTTTCTTTCTGAAGATTGCTTTGGCTATTCGGGGTCTTTTGTGTTTCCATACAAATTGCAAAATTTTTTGTTCTAGTTCTGTGAAAAATGCCACTGGTAATTTGATAGGAATTGCATTGAATCTGTAGATTGCTTTGCGTAGTAGAGTCATTTTCACAATGTTGATTCTTCCAATCCAAGAACATGGTATATCTCTCCATCTATTTGTATCATCTTTAATTTCTTTCATCAGGGTCTTATAATTTTCTGCATACATGTTATTTTTCTCCTTAGGTAGGTTTATTCCTAGATATTTTACTCTTTTTGTTGCAAAGGTACTGAGAGTGTTTTCTTAATTTCACTTTCAGATTTTTCATCATTAGTGTATAGGAATGCAAGAGATTTCAGTGCATTAATTTTGTATTGTGCTACTTTATCAAATTCATTGATTAGATCTAGTAGGTTTCTGGTAGCAACTTTAGGATTCTCTATGCATAGTATCATGTCATGTGCAAACAATGACAGCTTTAATTCTTGTTTTCCAATTTGGATTCCTTTTATTTCTTTTTCTTCTCTGATTGCTGTGGCTAAAACTTCCAAAACTATGTTGAATAAGAGTGATGAGAGTGGGAAAACTTGTCTTGTTCCTGATCTCAGTGGAAAAGGTTTCACTTTTTCACCATTGAGGACAATGTTGGCTGTGTCTTTGTCATATATGGCCTTTATTATGTTGAGGGAAGTTCCCTCTATGCCTACTTTCTGAAGGATTTTTATCATAAATGAGTGTTGAATTTTTTTGAAAGCTTTATCTGCATTGATTGAGATGATCATATGATTTTTCTCCTTCAATTTGTTAATATGGTGTATCAAGTTGATTGATTTGCATATATTGAAGAATTCTTGCATTCCTGGGATAAACCCCACTTGATCATGGTGTATGATCTTTTTAGTGTACTGTTGTATTCTGTTTGCTAGTATTCTGTTGAGAATTTTTGCGTCTATGTTCATCAGTGATATTGGCCTGTAGTTTTCTTTCTTTGTGACATGTTTGTGTGGTGTTGATATCAGAGTGATTGTGGCCTCATAGAATGAGTTTGGCTGTGTTCCTCCACCTGCTATATTTTGGAAGCATTTGAGAAGTGTAGGTGTTAGCTCTTCTGTAAATATTTGATAGAATTCTCATATGAAGCCAAGTGGTCCTGCACTTTTGTTTTCTGGAAGATTTTTAATCAAAGTTTCAATTTCAGTGCTTGTTATTCGTCTGTTCATATTTTCTATTTCTTCCTGGTTCAGTCTCAGAACGTTGTGCGTTTCTAAGAATTTGTCCATTTCTACCAGGTTGTCCATATTATTCACATATAGTTGCTTGCAGTAATCTCTCATGCTCCTTTGTATTTCTGTAGTGTCACTTGTTACTTCTCCTTTTCATTTCTAATGCTATTGAATTGCATCTCCTCTCATTTTTTCTTGATAAGTCTGGCTAATGGTTTATCAATTTTGTTTATCTTCTCAAAGAACCAGCTTTTAGTTTTATAGATCTTTGCTATCGTTTCCTTTATTTCTTTTTCATTTATTTCTGATCTAATCTTTATGATTTTTTTGTTCTACTTTCTCTAATTGCTTTAGGTGTACAGTTAGGTTGTTTATTGGAGATGTTTCTTGTTTTTTAAGGTAGGATTGTATTGCTATGAACTTCCCTTTTAGAATTGCTTTTGCTGCATCCCATAGGTTTTTGGTCATCGTGTTTTCATTGTCATTTGTTTGTAGGTATTTTTTGATTTCCTCTTTGATTTCTTCAGTGATCTCTTGGTTAGTAATTAGTGTGTTGTTTAGCCTCCATGTGTTTGTATTTCTTACAGAATTTTTCCTGTAATCGATATATAGTCTCATAGCGTTGTTGTCAGAAAAGTACTTGATAGCATTTCAATTTTCTTAAATCTCCCAAGGCTTGATTTGTGACCCAAGATATGGTCTATCCTGGAGAATGTTCCATGAGCACGTGTGAAGAAAGTGTATTTTGTTGTTTTTCGGTGGAATGTCCTATAAATATCGATTATGTCCATCTTGTTTTATGTATCATTTAAAGCTTGTGTTTCCTTATTTATTTTCATTTTGGATGATCTGACCATTGGTGAAAGTGGGGTGTTAAAGACCCATACTCTGGTTGTGTTACTGTTGATTTCCCCTTTAATGGCAGTTAGTATTTGCCTCATGTATTAAGGTGCTCCTATGTTGGGTGCATAAATATTTGCCACTGTTATATCTTCTTTGATTGATCCACTGATCATGATGTAGTGTCTTTCTTTGTCTCTTGTAATAATCTTTGTTTTAAAGTCTATTTTGTCTGATATGAGAATTGCTACTGCAGCTTTCTTTTGATTTCCATTTGCATGGAATATCTTTCTCCATACCCTCACTTTCAGTTTGTATTGTCCCAGGTCTGAAGTGGGTCTCCTGTCAACAGCATATATTCAGGTCTTGTTTTTGTATCCCTTCAGCCAATCTATGTCTTTTGTTTGGAGCATTAATCCATTTACATTTAAGGTAATTATCTACATGTATGTTTCTATTACCATTTTCTTAAATGTTTTGCATTATTATTGTAGGTCTTTTCCATCTCTTGTGTTTCCTGCCTAGAGAAGTTCCTTTAGCATTTGTTGCAAAGCTGTTTGGTGATGCTGAATTCTCTTAGCTTTTGCTTGTCTGTAAAGGTTTTAATTTCTCCGTCAAATCTGAATGCGATCATTGCTGGGTAGAGTAATCATGCTAGTAGGTTTTTCTCCTTCATTCTCTTCAAATATATACTGCCACTCCCTTCTGGCTTGCAGAGTTCCTGCTGAAAGATCAGCTGTTAACCTTATGGGGATTCCCTTTTATGTTATTTGTATTTTTCCCTTCTTGCGCTTAATATTTGTTCTTTATATTTAACTTTTGATAATTTGATTAATATGTGTCTTGGCGTGTTTCTCCGTGGATGTATCCTGTATGGGACACTCTGTGCTTCCTGGACTTGATTAACTATTTCCTTTCCCATCTTAGGGAAGTTTTCAACTATAATCTCTTCAAATATTTTCTCAGTCCCTTTCTTTTTCTCTTCTTCTTCTGGGACCCCTATAATTTGAATGTTGGTGCATTTAATGTCATCCCAGAGGTCTCTGAGACTGTCCTCAGTTCTTTTCATTCTTTTTTCTTTATTCTGCTCTGCAGTAGTTATTTCCACAATTTTATGTTCTAGGTCACTTATTCATTCTTCTGCCTCAGTCATTCCACTCTTGATCCCTTCTAGAGAATTTTTAATTTCATTTATTGTGTTGTTCATCATTGTTTTTTTGCACTTTAGTTTTTCTAGGTGCTTGTTAAATGTTTCTTGTATTTTCTTCATTCTATTTCCAAGATTTTGGATCATCTTTACTATCATTATTCTGAATTTTTTTCTGGTCAACTGATTATTTCCTCTTCACTCATTAGGTCGGGTTGGTTTTTGCCTTGCTCCTTCATCTGCTGTGTGTTTCTCTTTATTTTCATTTTGCTTAACTTACTGTGTTTGGGGTCTCCTTTTTGCACGGTGCAGGCTAGTAGTTCCCATTGTTTTTGGTGTCTGTCCCCAGTGGCTAAGTTTGGTTCAGTGCGTTGTATAGGCTTCCTGGTGGAGGGGAGTAGTGCCTGTGTTCTGGTGGATGAGGCTGGATCTTGTCTGTCTGGTGTGCAGTTACACGTCTGGTGGTGTGTTTTGAGTTGTCTGTGGCCTTATTATGATTTTAGACAGCCTCTCTGCTAATGGATGGGGTTGTGTTCCTGTCTTGCGAGTTGTTTGGCATAGGGTGTCCAGCACTGTAGCTTGCTGGTAGTTGAGTGAAGCTGGGTCTAGGCATTGAGATGGAGATCTCTGGGAGATTTTTGCCTTTTGATATTACGTGGAGCTGCGTGGTCTCTTGTGGACCAGTGTCCTGAACTTGGCTCTCCCACCTCAGTGGCACAGCCCTTATGCCTGGCTGGAGCAGCAAGAGCCTGTCCTCCAAACGGTTCAGAATAAAAGGGAGGCAAAAAAGAAAGAAAGAAAGAAGAAATTAAAATAATGTAAAGTGAAATAAAATATATTAAAATAAAAAATAATTATTAAGAAAAACAATTTTTAAGTAAAAAAATAAAAAGGACAGACAGAACTGTAGGACAAGTGGTAAAAGCAAAGTTATACATACACAATCACACACAGAAGCATACACCTACACACTCACAAAAAAAGGAAAGGGAAATATATATATATATATATATATATATATATATATATATAGTTGCTCCCAAAGTCTGCCTCCTCAGTTTGGGATGATTCGCTGTCTACTCAGGTATTCCACAGATGCAGGGTACATCAAGTTGATTTTGCAGATTTAAACCACTACTCCTGAGGCTTCTGGGAGAGATTTCCCATTCTCTTGTTTGTTTGCACACCTCCCAGTGTTCAGCTTTGGATTGGGATACACCTCTGCGTATAGGTCCCCTGAGGGCGTCTCTTCTTCGCTCAGACAGGGCGGGTTTAAGGTAGCAGCTGATTTGTGGGCTGTGGCTCACTCAGGTCAGGGGAAGGGAGGGTTATGGATGCGGGTCCAGCCTGTGGCCACAGAGGCCGACATGACATTGCACCAGCATGAGGCACGCCGTGCATTCTCCCGGGGAAGTTGTCCCTGGATCACAGGGCCCTGGCAGTGGCGGGCTGC
The DNA here is from genome assembly GCF_963455315.2 of Globicephala melas. Taxonomy (NCBI): domain Eukaryota; kingdom Metazoa; phylum Chordata; class Mammalia; order Artiodactyla; family Delphinidae; genus Globicephala; species Globicephala melas. The sequence goes on from NC_083335.1 coordinate 77,970,325, forward strand.
ACAGTCTCCCAGAATGGGAGGTGTGGAGAGTGACCTGTGCTTGCACTCAGGCTTTTTGGTGGCTGCAGCATCAGCCTTGGTGTCTCATGCCCGTCTCTGCAGTCTGTGCTGCTAGCCATGGCTCGCGCCCATCTCTAGAGCTTCTTTAATTGATGCTCTTATCCCCTCTCCTCGCGCACCAGGAAACAAAGAGGCAAGAAAAAGTCTCTTTCTTCTTCAGCAGCTCAAGACTTTTTCCCGGACTCACTCCAAGCTAGCTGTGGCACAATAGCCCCCCTTCAGGCTGTGTTCACAGAGCCAACCCCAGTCCTCTCCCTGGGATCCGACCGAAGCCTGAGCCTCAGCCTCCAACCCCTACCCATCCCAGCAGGTGAGCAGACAAGCCTCTCGGTCTGTTGAGGGCAGGTTGGCATGGACCCTCTGTGCGGGAATCTCTCTTCTTTGCCCTCCACAACCCTGTTGCTGCCCTCTCCTCCGTGGCTCCGAAGGTTCCCCCCTCCACCACCCACAGTCTCCGCCCATGAGGGGGCTTCCTACTGTGTGGAAACCTTTCCTCCTTCACAGCTCCTTCCCACTGGTGCAGGTCCCTTCCCTATTCTTTTGTCTCTGTTTTTTATTTTTTCTTTTGCCCTACCCAGGTACATGGAGAGTTTCTTGCCTTTTGGCAAGGTCTTCTGCCAGCATTCAGTAGGTGTTCTGTAGGAGTTTTTCCACATGTATATGTATTGCTGATGTATTTATGGGGAGGAAGGTGATTTCTGTGTCTTACTGTTCTGCCATGTTGCAGCTCTCCCTAATTCTTCTTTAAATGTTTGGTAAAATTCAAAAGTGAAGCTATCTGGTCCTGGGCTTCTCTTCGTGGAGGGATATTTGATTTCTGATTAAATTTCCTAACTAGTAATTTGTCTGTTTAGATTTCCTATTTCTTCGTGATTAAGCCTTAATAGGTTGTATACTTCTAAGAATTTTCTCATGTTTTTCTAGGTTGTACAATACGTTGATGTATAGTTGTTTATAGTTGCCTGTTATGATCCTTTGTATTTCTATGGTGTCAGTTGTAATGTCTCCTTTTTCATTTATCATTTTGTTGATTTGGATTCTCTTTTTTCCTTGGTTAGTCTAAATAATAGTTTGTCGAATTTGTTTATATTTTCAATGAACCAACTCTTAGTGTTGTTAATCTTTTCTATTGTTTTTCTGTTCTCTATTTCATTTATTTCTCTACTGATCTTTACTATATCCTTCCTCTTATTAACTTTGGGCTCAGTTTGTTTTTATTTTTCTAGCTCTTTGTGGCATGGAGTTAGATTATGTGACATTTGTTTGTTTGTATTTTCATGTAGTTGTTTTTTGCTATGAATCTTCCACCTCGAACTGCTTTTGTTACATATGTATTGGCATGTTGTGTTTCCATTTTTCTATTGCTTCAGCATAACTTTAAACTTTCCCCTTTAATATCTTCTTTAATCCAGTAGTTTTTCAGGAGAGTGTTGTTTAATTCCCATGTATTTGTGAGTTTTCCTCTTGTTATTGATTTCTACTTTCATACAATTGTGATCAGAGAAGAGATTTGGTATGACTTCAGTTTTCTTTAATTTGCTGAGACTTGTTTTGTGGTGTAAAATAAAATATATCCTATTAAATGTTCCATCTGTGCTTGAGAATAATGTACTTTCTGCTGTTGGATAAAATGTTCTATGTATTTCTGTTAGGTCTATTTGGTCCATAGTGCTGGTCAATTCTCCTATTGCCATATTGATTCTCAGTCTGGATGATCTATCCATTTTTGAATTAAAGTTTCAACTATTAATGTGTTTGTTTATTTCTTCCTTTAGCTGTGTTAGATTTGCTTTATACATTTAGGTTCTCCAATATTGGATGTATAAATACCTACAGTTGTTATATATTATTGATGGATTGATCTCTTTATCATTATATAATTACCCTCTGTCTTTTTTGACCATTTTTAATTTAAAGTCTAACTTGCATGGTAAATGTGTAACTACCCCTGCTTTTATGGTTACACTTTCCTTGAAATATCTTTTTCCAACTCTTCCTCCTCAGTTCATGTATGTTTTAAGACCAAAATAAATCTCTTGTAGGCAGTGTATTATAAAATATTGGTTTTAAAATAAAATCTCTTTAGCCATAATATGCCTTTTGATTGTAGAATTTAATCCATTTACATTTAAAGTAATTTTTGATAGGTAAGGACTTACTGTTGTCATTTTGTTTACTATTTTGTGACTATCTTGTAGGTCCATGTTTTCTTTCCTCTTATCCTGCTCTTTCTTGTGTGTCCTTTGATGTCTTTTGGTACCAGTATGCTTTCATTTATTTACCATGTTCTTTTGTGTAACTACTATAGGTTTTCCCCTTGTCGTTACCATGAGGCTTACATAATGTACTTTCAAATTATAACAGCCAATTTTAAACTGATAAAAACTTAACTTTGATTACATTCCAGAACTTTATACCCTTACTTCTCCTCCCTCTCACATTTTAGGATATTGCATATTTTATATTGTGTATTCAATAACATATTATTGCAGCTTTGGTTATTTTAATATGTTTGCTTTTTAGCTTTTATACTAGAGTTGTATTGAATTTTGCACCACCATTATGGTGTTACAGAATGTAACTTTGACTATGTATTTATCATTACCACTGAGCTTTATGCCACCTTCATGTATTTTTATAATTTTAATTAGCATCCTTTTTGTTCCACTCCACAAATTCCATTTAGCATTTTTTAAGGTAGGTCTAGTTGTGAACACCTTCAGCTTTTGTTTTCTGTGAAAGTATTTCTCCATTTCTGAAGGACCTTTGCTTAGTATAGAGTTCTGGGTTAACAGTCTTTTCTTTCAATATTTTGAATATATCAATGCATTTTCCCCTGGCTAGAAAAGTTTTTTTTGAGGAATTTGTCCATATTCTTATGGGAGTTCCCTTGTAATTTATCTCTTTTCTCTTGTTTCATTAAAAATTCTAACTTTGTCTTTTACTTTTGACAATTTAATTGTAATGTGTCTTGGTGTAGCACTATTTAGCTTCAACCTATTTGGGGTCCTTAGGGCCTCATGTATCTGGATGTCCATGTCTCTCCCCAGGTTTTGAAAGTTTCCAACCATTATTGTTTTTAATATGCTTTCTTTCCCTTTTTCTTTCTCTTTTCCTTCTGGAATTCCCATAATGTTTTTATTGCTTCTTTTATTTGTGTCCTATAGGCTTTTTTTTTCTATTTTTAATTCTTTTTTTCTTTCTCCTTCTCTGAAAGGGTCATTTCAAATGGTCTGTCTTCTAAGTCATTGATTCTTTCTCCAGCATGGTAGAGTTTGGTTTTGAAGTTATCTATTGAATTCTTCAGTTCAGTCGCTCATTTTTCAGCTTAGGATTTCTTGATTTTTTATGGTTTCTATTATTTGTTGAACTTATTTTATTCATGCATTGTTTTTCTAATTACACTTAGTTGTCTCTCTGTGTGTTCTTGTAGTTCACTAAAATTCATTAAGAGGGTTATTCTGAAGTTTTTGACAGTTCATAAATCTCCATTTCTTTAGGGTCAGTTATTGGAGTTTTATTAGTTTCATTTGATGGTGTCATCTGTATTTGATTTTTCATGATCCTTGATTACGTCTGTTGGTATCTGCATATTTGGTTAAGTGGTCTTCTCTTCCATATATTACAGGTTTGATTTGGCACAGGCAGTTCTTCAACAGTAATATTTGTTTGGGTTTCTGGATATATCTGTTGGTAAGATCATTCGGTTGCTAACAGGGTCTATTTTTTGTTGAAGGGAATACCCATGCTCTGTGATTGGGGATGATGCCACTGGCTGAGAATAGTTGGATAGGACTGCTGGCTTGGTTCCTTGGACACATTAGGCTGTTAGATGGGCTCTGTGGTTGCCTATGTTCTCTGGTTAGGCTTCCTAGATAGTCAGGACTGGATAATATTCTCAGCAGTAGTTGGGGATTTGAATTAGTTTCCCTGCCCTGGTGAAGCAGCAGAACATGTCCCAAGAAGATCCCATGAAGATGGATCAGTTGCAGGTGGGACTGAATTAGGCAAGGTTGGGTATTGAATTACCAGGCCTGTCAGGTCCACAGATTTTGCTTTGCAGATGAGGAAAGCCACAGGTTGTGCTCTCTGTTCAAGTGCCATCATAAACAGAGCTTGAAGATGGACTATACAGCTTTCTGTGTGCTCTGGTTGGGTTCCCTATTTGGACTGCATGAGGGCTGTACTCAGCAATGGGAATGGATATGTATTAGATATCCATCCTGGCAGAGAAGAACTTGCTCCAAGCTCAGAAAAGGTCATTTTTTATAGAGTTAACTCAAATTGACTCATGCCCCAAGTTCCCTGGTTGAAAGGAGTTACAAGCTTTGCTCTGTAATATAAACATCTCTGTATGCCAGACTCTTGGCTCAAGAATTGCTGGGATATGCAGCTTTTTTGTATTCCAGCCAGGCTTCCTGGTGAGGTACGGCCAGGAGCTATACTCAGCAGTGCATGGGGATTTGAATTATCTCCCTTGCCTGGGTGGAACTGGAAGGTCAGCTCCAAGCAGCTTCTCAGGTGTTTCCAGTAAGTTTTCTTTTTTTTTTTCTGTTGGGAGAAATATGGGACTACACTCATCATTGATTGGGTCTTTGATTCAGCTCCTTTGCCTGGGCAAAGGGGAGGCAACCACACTCCAGGTCTAGCAAATTTCTTTGTTTGAGGACCTGGATCAAATCACATCTGCATCCCTATGAGTTATCTGATCAGACTGCACCACGATCTTGGCTCTGCAGATGAGAAAAGCTGCTGGTTTTAATTACTACTTGGGTGTTTCAGATAGGAGCTGGGTCTGCCAAGATCTGGGTACTGGTAAGCCCCTCCCCCTTTTCCATGACAATCAGATTCCCAGTGGTCAAGACCTGCGGATTGAGGAGTGCTGAGGGCAAAGCGGAGAGATAACCTCACAGAGGATCGGTGTCTAACGGCACTCACCAGCCCGAGAGGCTTGTCTGCTCACGCGCCAGAGCGGGCGGGGCTGGGAGCTGAGGCTCGGGCTTCGGTCAGAAGGCAGGGAGAGGACTGGCGATGGCGGCGTGAACACAGCCTGCAGGGTGTTAGTGCACTACGGCTAGCAAGGAGGGAGTCCGGGGAAAAGTCTGGACCTGCTGAAGAGGCAACAGACTTTTTCTTCCCTCTTTGTTTCCTGGTGCGCAAGGAGAGGGGATTAAGAGCGCTGCTTAAAGGAGTTCCAGAGACGGGCGAGAACGGCAGCTAAAAGTGCGGACCCCAGAGACATGCATGGCTAAGGCTGCTGCTGCTGCCACCAAGAAGTCTGGGTGCGAGCACAGGTCACTATCCACACCCCGCTTCCGGGGAGCCTGTGCAGCCCGCCACTGCCACGGTCCCGGGATCCAGGGACAACTTCCCCGGGAGAATGCATGGCGCATATCAGGCTGGTGCAACGTCACGCCGGCCTGTGCCGCCACAGGCTCACCCCGCACTCCATGCCCCTCCCTCCCCCCAGCCTCAGTGAGCCAGAGTCTCTGAAGCAGCTGCTCCTTTAACCCTGTCCTGTCTGAGTGAAGAAGAGACACCCTCCAGCGACCTACATGCAGAGGCGAGGCCAAATCCAAAGCTGAACACCGGGAGCTGTGAGAACAAAGAAGAGAAAGGGAAATCTCACACAGCAGCCTCAGAAACAGCGGACTTGATGTACGCTGCATCTGTGGAATACATGAATAGGCAATGAATCATCCCAAATTAAGGAGGTGGACTTTGAGAGCAAGATTTATGAATTTTTCCCCTTTTCCTCTTTTTGTGAGTGTGTATGTATCTATGTATGTTCTATCCGTCCGTTTTCTTGTTTAATATTTTTCCTTAATAATTATTCTAATATTCTAATAACTTTATTGTATTTTACTTTATCTCCTCTTTCTTTCTTTCTTTCTTTCTTTCTTTCTTTCTTTCTTTCTTTCTTTCTTTCTTTCTTTCTTTCTTTCTTTCTTTCTTTCTTTCTTTCTTTCTTTCTTTCCTTCCTTCCTTCCTTCCTCCCTTCCTTCTTTCCTTCCTTCCTTCCGTCCTTTAGACACTGAATCATCCCAAATTGAGGAGGTGGACTTTGAGAGCAAGGTTTGTTATTTTTTCCCCTTTTCCTCTTTTTGTGAGAGTGTATGTGTATGCTTCTGTGTGAGATTTTTTTCTGCATAGCTTTGCTTCCACCATTTGTCCTAGGGTTCTATCTGTCCTTGCTTTTTGTTTTGAATTTTTTTCTTAATAAATATTTTTAATTTTAATAACTATTATATTTTAATTTACTTTATTTTACTTTATCTATTTTTCTTTCCTTATTTCTTTCTTTACTAATTCTTTTTCTTCATTTTTTAATTTTTAAAATTTTTTCTTGTGCATGTTTATTGGAGTATAATTACTTTACAATGGTGTGTTAGTTTCTGTTTCATAACAAAGTGAATCAGTTATACATATACATATGTCTCCGTATCTCTTCACTCTTGTGTCTCCCACCCTCCCACCCTCCCTATTCCACTCCTCTAGGTGGTCACAAAGCACCGGGCTGATCTCCCTGTGCTATGCGACTTCTTCCCACTAGCAATCTACCTTACCATTGGTAGTGTATACATGTCCATGTCTCTCTCTCCCTTTGTCACAGCTCACCCTTCCCCCTCCCCATATCCTCAAGTCCAAATAGAGCTGCAATGAACATTTTGGTACATGATTCTTTTTGAATTATGGTTTTCTCAGGGTTTATGCCCAGTAGTGGGATTGCTGGGGCATATGGTAGTTCTATTTGTAGTTTTTTTTTTTTTTACATCTTTATTGGAGTATAATTGCTCCACAAATGTGTGTTAGTTTCTGCTTTACAACAAAGAGAATCAGTTATACATATACATATGTCCCCATATCTCTTCACTCTTGCATCTCCTCCCCTTTCACCATTCCAATCCCACTTCTCAAGGTGGTCACAAAGCACCGAGCTGATCACTCTGTGCTTTGTGGCTGCTTCCCACTAGCTATCTACCTTACGATTGGTAGTGTATATATGTCCATGCAACTCTCTCGCTTTGTCACAGCTTACACTTCTCCCTTCCCATATCCTCAAGTGCATCCTCTAGTAGGTCTGTGTCTTTATTACTGTTTTACCCCTAGGTTCTTCATGACAGTTTTTTTTCTTAAATTCCATATATATGTGTTAGCATACAGTATTTTTCTTTCTCTTTCTGACATACTTCACTCTGTATGACAGACTCTAAGTCTATCCACCTCACTACAAATAGCTCAATTTCGTTTCTTTTTATGGCTGAGAAATATTCCACTGTATATGTATGCCACATCTTCTTTAGCCATTCATCTGATGGTGGACACTTAGGATGTTTCCATCTTCGGGCTATTGTAAACAGAGCTGCAATGAACATTTTGGTACATGACTCTTTATTTTTATTTTTTTATTTTTTATTTTTTTTAACATCTTTATTGGGGTACAATTGCTTTACAATGGTGTGTTAGTTTCTGCTTTATAACAAAGTGAATCAGTTATACATATACATATGTTCCCATATCTCTTCCCTCTTGCGTCTCCCTCCCTCCTACCCTCCCTATCCCACCCCTCCAGGCTGTCACAAAGCACCGAGCCAATATCCCTGTGCCATGCGGCTGCTTCCCACTAGCTATCTACCTTACTACGTTTGCTAGTGTGTATATGTCCATGACTCTCTCTCGCCCTGTCACAGCTCACCCTTCCCCCTCCCCATAACCTCAAGTCCGTTCTCTAGGAGGTCTGAGTCTTTATTCCTGCATTACCCCTAGGTTCTTCATGACATTTTTTTTTCTTAAATTCCATATATATGTGTTAGCATACGGTATTTGTCTTTTTCTTTCTGACTTACTTCACTCTGTATGACAGACTCTAGGTCTATCCATCTCATTACAAATAGCTCAATTTCGTTTCTTTTTATGGCTGAGTAATATTCCATTGTATATATGTGCCACATCTTCTTTATCCATTCATCCGATGATGGGCACTTAGGTTGTTTCCATCTCTGAGCTACTGTAAATAGAGCTGCAATGAACATTTTGGTACATGACTCTTTTTGAATTTTGGTTTTCTCAGGGTATATGCCCAGTAGTGGGATTGCTGGGTCATATGGTAGTTCTATTTGTAGTTTTTTAAGGACCCTCCATACTGTTCTCCATAGTGGCTGAACCAATTCATATTCCCACCAGCAGTGCAAGAGTGTTCCCTTTTCTCTACACCCTCTCCAGCATTTATTGTTTCTAGATTTTTTGATGATGGCCATTCTGACTGGTGTGAGATGATATCTCATTGTAGTTTTGATTTGCATTTCTCTAATGATTAATGATGTTGAGCATTCTTTCATGTGTTTGTTGGCAGTCTGTATATCTTCTTTGGAGAAATGTCTATTTAGGTCTTCTGCCCATTTCTGGATTGGATTGTTTATTTTCTTGTTATTGAGCTGCATGAGCTGATTGTAAATTTTGGAAATTAATCCTTTGTCAGTTGTTTCATTTGCAAATATTTTCTCCCATTCTGAGGGTTGTCTTTTGGTCTTGTTTATGGTTTCCTTTGCTGTGCAAAAGCTTTGAAGTTTCATTAGGTCCCATTTGCTTATTTTTGTTTTTATTTCCATTACTCTAGAAGGTGGGTCAAAAAGGATCTTGCTGTGATTTATGTCATAGAGTGTTCTGCCTATGTTTTCCTCTAAGAGTTTGATAGTTTCTGGCCTTACATTTAGGTCTTTAATCCATTTTGAGCTTATTTTTGTGTATGGTGTTAGGGAGTGATCTAATCTCATACGTTTACATGTACCTGTCCAGTTTTCCCAGCACCACTTATTGAAGAGGCTGTCCTTTCTCCACTGTACATTACTGCCACCTTTATCAAAGATAAGGTGTCCATATGTGCATGGGTTTATCTCTGGGCTTTCTATCCTGTTCCATTGATCTATCTTTCTGTTTTTGTGCCAGTACCATACCGTCTTGATAACTGTAGCTTTGTAGTATAGTCTGAAGTCAGGGAGCCTGATTCCTCCAGTTCCTTCTTTCGTTCTCAAGATTGCTTTGGCTATTCAGGGTCTTTTGTGTTTCCATACAAGTTGCGAAATTTTTTGTTCTAGTTCTGTGAAAAATGTCAGTGGTAGTTTGATAGGGATTGCATTGAATCTATAGATTGCTTTGGGTAGTAGAGTCATTTTCACAATGTTGATTCTTCCAATCCAAGAACATGGTATATCTCTCCATCTATTTGTATCATCTTTAATTTCTTTCATCAGTGTCTTATAATTTTCTGCATACAGGTCTTTTGTCTCCTTAGGTAGGTTTATTCCTAGATATTTTATTCTTTTTGTTGCAATGGTAAATGGGAGTGTTTTCTTGATTTCACTTTCAGATTTTTCATCATTAATATATAGGAATGCCAGAGATTTCTGTGCATTAATTTTGTATCCTGCCACTTTACCAAATTCATTGATTAGCTCTAGTAGTTTTCTGGTAGCATCTTTAGGGTTCTCTATGTATAGGATCATGTCATCTGCAAACAGTGACAGCTTTACTTCTTCTTTTCTGATTTGGATTCCTTTCATTTCCTTTTCTTCTCTGATTGCTGTGGCTAAAACTTCCAAAACTATGTTAAATAAGAGTGGTGAGAGTGGGCAACCTTGTCTTGTTCCTGATCTTAGTGGAAATGCTTTCAGTTTTTCACCATTGAGGATGATGTTTGCTGTGGGCTTGTCATATATGGCCTTTATTATGTTGAGGAAAGTTCCCTCTATGCCTACTTTCTGCAGGGTTTTTATCATAAATGGGTGTTGAATTTTGTCAAAAGCTTTCTCTGCATCTATTGAGATGATCATATGGTTTTTCTCCTTCAGTTTTTTAATATGGTTTATCACATTGATAGATTTGCGTATATTGAAGAATCCTTGCATTTCTGGAATAAACCCCACTTGATCATGGTGTATGATCCTTTTAATGTGCTGTTGGATTCTGTTTGCTAGTATTTTGTTGAGGATTTTTGCATCTATGTTCATCAGTGATATTGGCCTGTAGTTTTCTTTCTTTGTGACATCCTTGTCTGGTTTTGGTATCAAGGTGATGGTGGCCTCGTAGAAGGAGTTTGGGAGTGTTCCTCCCTCTGCTATATTTTGGAATAGTTTGGGAAGGATAGGTGTTAGCTCTTCTCTAAATGTTTGATAGAATTCGCCTGTGAAGCCATCTGGTTCTGGGCTTTTCTTTGTTGGAAGATTTTTAATCACAGTTTCAATTTCAGTGCTTGTGATTGGTCTGTTCATATTTTCTATTTCTTCCTGATTCAGTCTTGGCAGGTTGTGCATTTCTTAGAATTTTTCCATTTCTTCCAGATTGTCCATTTTATTGGCATAGAGTTGCTTGTAGTAATCTCTCATGATCTCTTTTATTTCTGCAGTGTCAGTTGTTACCTCTCCTTTTTCATTTCTAATTCTATTGATTTGAGTCTTCTCCCTTTTTTTCTTGATGAGTCTGGCTAGTGGTTTATCTATTTTGTTTATCTTCTCAAAGAACCAGCTTTTAGTTTTATTGATCTTTGCTATTGTTTCCTTCATTTCTTTTTCATTTATTTCTGATCTGATTTTTATGATTTCTTTCCTTCTGCTAGCTTTGGGGTTTTTTTGTTCTTCTTTCTCTAATTGCTTGAGGTGCAAGGTTAGGTTGTTTATTCGAGATGTTTCCTGCTTCTTAAGGTGGGCTTGTATTGCTATAAACTTCCCCCTTAGAACTGCTTTTGCTGCATCCCATAGGTTTTGGGTCGTTGTGTCTCCATTGTCATTTGTTTCTAGGTATTTTTTGATTTCCTCTTTGATTTCTTCAGTGATCACTTCATTATTAAGTAGTGTATTGTTTAGCCTCCATGTGTTTGTATTTTCTACAGATCTTTTCCTGTAATTGATATCTAGTCTCATAGCGTTGTGGTCGGAAAAGATACTTGATATAATTTCAATTTTCTTAAATTTACCAAGGCTTGATTTGTGACTCAAGATATGATCTATCCTGGAGAATGTTCCTTGAGCACTTGAGAAAAATGTGTAGTCTGTTCTATTTGGATGGAATGTCCTATAAATATCGATTAAGTCGATCTTGTTTAATGTATCATTTAAAGCTTGGGGTTCCTTATTTATTTGCATGTTGTATGATCTGTCCATTGGTGAAAGTTGGGTGTTAAAGTCCCCTGCTATGAATGTGTTATTGTCAATTTCCCCTTTTTTGGCTGTTAGTATTGGCCTTATGTATTGAGGTGCTCCTATATGGGATGCATAAATATTTACATTTCTTATATCTTCTTCTTGGAACGATCCCTTGATCATTATGTAGTGTCCTTCTTTGTCTCTTCTAATCATCTTTATTTTAAAGTCTATTTTGTCTGATATGAGAAGTGCTACTCTAACTTTCTCTTGATTTCCATTTGCATGGAATTTTTTTCCACTCCCTTTAGGTCTGAAATGGGTCTCTTGTTGACAGCATATATATGGATCTTGTTTTTGTATCCATACTGCCGATCTCTGTCTTTTGGTGGGAGCATATAGGCCATTTACATTTAAGGTAATTATCGATATGTATGTTCCTGTTCCCCTTATCTTAATTTTTTTGGTTTATTATGGTAGGTCTTTTCCTTCTCTTTTTTTTTCTTGCCTAGAGAAATTCCTTTAGAATTTGTTGTAACGTTGGTTTTGTGGTGCTGAACTCTCTCAGCTTTTGCTTGTCTGTAAATGTTTTAATTTCTCCATCATATCTGAATGAGATTCTTGCTGGGTCGAGTAATCATGGTTGCAGGTTTTTCTCCTTCATTACTTTAAATATGTCCTACCATTCCATTCTGGCTTGCAGAGTTTCTGCAGAAAGATCAGCTGTTAACCTTATGGGGATTCCCTTGTATGTTATATGTTGTTTTTCCTTTGCTGCTTTTATATGTTTTCTTTGTACTTAATTTTTGAAAGTTTGATTAATATATGTCTTGGCATATTTGTCCTTGGATTTACACTGTATGGGACTCTCTGTGCTTCCTGGATTTGATTAACTATTTCCTTTCCCATATTAGGGAAGTTTTCAACTATAATCTCTTCAAATATTTTCGCAGTCCCTTTCTTTTTCCCCTCTTCTTCTGGAACCCCTATAAGTCAAATGTTGGTGCATTTAATCTTGTCCCCGAGGTCTCTGAGACTGTCCTCAGTTCTTTTCAGTGTTTTTTCTTTAATTGGCTCTGCAGTAGTTATTTCCACTATTTTATGTTCCAGGTCACTTCTCCATTCTTCTGCCTCAGTTATTCTGCTATTGATCCCATTTAGAGTATTTTAAATTTCATTTATTGTGTTGTTCATCGTTGCTTGTTTCATATTAATACTTCTAGGTCCTTGTTAAATGTTTCCTGCAGTTTTTCTATTCTAGTTCCAAGATTTTGGATCACCTTTACTATCATTATTCGGAATTCTTTTTCCAGTAAACAGCCTATTACTCCTTCATTTGTTAGGTCTGGTGGGTTTTTATTTCACTCCTTCATCTGCTGTGTGTTTTTCTGTCTTCTCATTTTGCTTATCTTACTGTGTTTGTGGTCTCCTTTTTGCAGGCTGCAAGTTCGTAGTTCCCCTTGTTTTTGGTGTCTGTCCCCAGTGGCTAAGGCTGGTTCAGTGGGTTGTGTAGGCTTCCTTGTGGAGGGGACTAGTGCCTGTGTTCTGGTGGGTGAGGTGGAATCTTGTCTTTCTGCTGGGCAGGTCCACGTGTGATGGTGTGTTTTGGGGTGTCTGTGGACTTATTTTTATTTTACACAGCCTCTCTGCAATTGGTGGGATTGTGTTCCTGTTTTGCTAGTTGTTTGGCATAGGGTGTCACACTGTAGCTTGCTGGTCGTTGAGTGAAGCTGGGTGCTGGTGTTGAGATGTAGATCTCTTGGAGATTTTTGCCATTTGATATTATGTGGAGTTGGGAGCTCTCTTGTGGTCCAGTGTCCTGAAGTTTTCTCTCCCACCTCAGAGGCACAGCCTGGACTCCTGGCTGTAGCACCAACAGCCTTTTATCCACACGGCTCAGAATAAAAGGGAGAAAAAGTAGAAGGAAAGAAAGAGAGAAAGGAAGGAAGTTAGGAAGGAAAGAAGGAAGGAAGGTATATAGGAAGCAAGGAAAGAAGGAAGGAAGGAAGGGAGGAAGAAGGGAAGGAAAGAAAGAAAGAAAGAAAGAAAGAAGATAAAATAAGATAAAATAAAATAAAATAAAACAAAATAAAATAATGTTATTGGGTTTCCCTCATGGCACAGTGGTTGCCGATGCAGGGGACATGGGTTCGTGCCCCAGTCCTGGAAGATCCCACATGCCGTGGAGCAGCTAAGCCCATGAGCCATGGCTGCTGAGCCTGTGTGTCCGAATCCTGTGCTCCATGATGGGAGAATCCACAACAGTGAGAGGCCCATGTACCAGAAAAAAATAATAATATTAATGTTATTAAAAAATAATTATTAAGAAAACTATTTTTTAAAGGAAAAGAAAATGGACAGATAGAACCCTAAGACAAGTGGTGGAAACAAAGCTATACAGGCAAAATCTCACACAGAAACATACAAATACACACACAAAAAGAGGAAAATTGGAAAAAATACAAAATCTTGCTCTCAAAGTCCAACTCCTCAATTTGGGATGATTCGTTTTGTATTCTTATATTCCACAGATGCAGGGTACATGAAGTTGATTTTGGAGCTTTAATCCGCTTCTTCTGAGGATGCTGGGAGAGATTTCCCTTTCTCTTCTCTGTTCTCACAGCTCCCGGGTGTCAGCTTCGGATTTGTCCCCGCCTCTGCATGTAGGTCGCCTGAGAGCATCTGTTCTTCTCACAGAGAGGACGGGGTTAAAGGCGCAGCTGCTTTGGGGACTCCGGATCACTCAGGCAGGCGGGAGGGAGGGGTACGGGGTGCAGGGCGCACCTCTGGTGGCCGAGGCCGGCGTGACGTTGCACCAATCTGAGACGTGCCGTGCACTCTCCTGGGGAAGTTGTCCCTGGATCCCGGGACCCTGGCAGTGGCGAGCTGCACAGGCTCCCCGGAATCGGGTGTGGATAGTGACCTGTGCTCGCACACAGGCTTCTTGGAGGTGGCAACAGCAGCCTTAGCATCTCATGCCCGTCTCTGGGGTCCGCACTGTTACCCGCGGCTCGTGCCCGTCTCTGGAGCTACTTTAAGCAGTGCTTTTAATCCTCTCTCCTCACGCACGAGGAAAAAAAGAGGGAAGAAAAGTCTCTTGCCTCTTCAGCAGGTCCAGACATTTCTCCGGACTCCCTCCCGGCTAGCTCTGGTGCATTAAGCCCTTGAAAGCTGTGTTCACACAGCCAACCTCAGTCCTCTCCCTACGCTCAGTCTGAAGTCCGAGCCTCAACTCCCAGCCCTGCCCACCCCTACGTGTCAGCAGACAAGCTTCTCGGGCTTGTGAGTGCCGGTCGGCACTGATCCTCTATGCGGGAATCTCTCCGCTTCGCCCTCTGCACACCTGTTGCTGTATGCTCCTCCACAGATCTGAAGCTTTCCCCTCCGCCACCCACAGACTCCACCCGCGAAGCGGCTTCCTACTGTGAGAAAACCTTTGCTCCTTCACAGCTCCCTCCCACTGGTGCAGGTCCCTTCCCTATCATTTTGTGTCTGTTTATTCTTTTTTCTTTTGCCCTACCCAGGTACGTGGGGAATTTCTTGCCATTGGGGAAGTCTGAGGTCTTCTGCCAGCATTCAGTAGGTGTTCTGTAGGAGTTGTTTCACGTGTAGATGTAATTCTGGTGTACCTGTGAGGAGGAAAGTGATCTCCGTGTCTTACTGTTCAGCCGTCTTCCCCTTGTCCTCTGCTAATTCTTTCTACTTTTTCTACCCTTTATTCTGAGCTGTGTGGATGAAAGGCTCTTGGTGCTGCAGCCAGGAGTCAGTGCTATGCTTCTGAGGTGGGACAGCCACCTTCAGAACACTGCTCCACAAGAGACCTCACAGCTCCACATAATATCAAATGGCGAAAATCTCCCAGAGATCTCCACCTCAACACCAGCACCCAGGTTCACTCAACGACCAGCAAGCTACAGTGCTGGACATCCTAGGTGAAACAATTAGCAAGAGAGAAACACAAACCCACCCATTTGCAGTGAGGTTGCCTAAAATCATAATAAGTCTACAAACACCCCCAAAACACACCACCAGACATGGACTGCCCACCAGAAAACAAGATGGAGCCTCATCCAACAGAACACAGGCACTAGTTCCCTCCACCAGGATGCCTCCCCAATCCACTGAACCAAACTTAGCCACTGTGGACAGAGACCAAAAACTATGGGAACTACGAACATGCAGCCTGCAGAAAGGAGACCCCAAACCCAGTAAGATAAGCAAACTGAGAAGACAGAAAATCACACAGCAGATGAAGGAGCAAGATAAAAACCCACCAGACCTAACAAATGAAGAGGTAATAGGCAGTCTACCTGAAAGAGAATTCAGAATAATGATAGTAAAGGTTATCCAAAATCTTGGAAATAGAATAGACAAAACGCAAGAAATAATTAACAAGGACATAGAAGAACTAAAGATGAAACAAGCAACAATGAGCAACACAATAAATGAAATTAAAAGTACTCTAGATGGGATCAATAGCAGATTAAAAGAGGCAGAAGAACGGATAAGTGACCTGGAAGATAAAATAGTGGAAATAACTACTGAAGAGCAGAATAAAGAAAAAAGAATGAAAAGAACTGAGGACAGTATCAGAGACCACTGGGACAACATTTAATGCAACAACATTTGAGTTATAGGGGTCCCAGATGAAGAAGAGAAAAAGAAAGGGACTGAGAAAATATTTGAAGAGATTATAGTTGAAAACTTCCCTTATATGGAAAAGGAAATAATTAATCAAGTCCAGGAAGCACAGAGAGTGCCATACAGGATAAATTGAAGGAGAAATACGCCAAGACATGTATTAATCAAACTGTCAAAAATTAAATACAAAGAAAACATATTAAAATCAGCAAGGGAAAAACAACAAATTACACACAAGGGAATCCCCATAAGGTTAACAGCTGATCTTTCAGCAGAAACTCTGCAAGGCAGAAAGGAGTGGCAGGATATTTAAAGTGATGAAGGAGAAAAGCCTGTAACCACGATTACTCTACCCAGCAAGGATCTCATTCATGTTTGATGGAGAAATTAAAACATTTACAGACAAGCAAAGGCTGGGAGAGTTCAGCACCACCAAACCAGCTTTACAACAGTTGCCAAAGGAATTTCTCTAGGCAAGAAACACAAGAGAAGGGAAAGACATAAAATAACCAACCCAAAACAATTAAGAAAATAGGAAAAGGAACATACATATAGATAATTACCTTAAATGTAAATGGATTAAATGCTCCCACCAAAAGACACAGATTGGCTGAATGGGTACAAAAACAAGACCCATATATATGCTGTCAACAAGAGACCCACTTCAGACCTAGAGACACATACAGACTGAAAGTAAGGAGATGGAAAAATATATTCCATGCAAATGGAAACCAAAAGAAAGCTGGTGTAGCAATACTCATATCAGACAAAATAAACTGTAAAATAAAGATTATTAAAAGAGACAAAGAAGGAAACTACATAATGATCAAGGGATCGATCCAAGAAGAAGATATAACAATTGTAAATATTTATGCACCCAGCATAGGATCACCTCAATACATAAGGCAAATACTAACAGCCATAAAAGGGGAAATCGACAGTAACACATTCATAGTAGGGAACTATAGCACCCCAATTTCACCAATGAACAGATCATCCAAAATGAAAATAAAAAAGGAAACACAAGCTTTAAATTATACATTAAAAAGATGGACATAATCAATATTTATAGGACATTCCATCCAAAAATAACAGAATACAAATTTTTCTCAAGGGCTCATGGAACATTCTCCAGGATAGTTCATATCTTTGGTCACAAATCAAGCCCTGGTTAATTTAAGAAAATTGAAATTGTTTCAAATATCTTTTCTGACCACGCTATGAGACTAGATATGAATTATAGGAAAAGATCTGTAAAAAGTACAAACACGTGGAGGCTAAACAATACACTACTTAATAACGAAGTAATCACTGAATAAATAAAAGAGGAAATCAAAAAGTACCTAGAAACAAATGACAATGGAGACACGATGACCCAATACCTATAGAATGCAGCAAAAGCAGTTCTAAGAGGGAAGTTTATAGCAATACAATCTTACGTTAAGAAACAGGAAACATCTCGAATAAACAACCTAACTTGGCACCTAAAGCAATTACAGAAAGAAGAACAACAACAAAAAAAAAACCCCAAAGTTAGCAGACGGAAAGAAATCATAAAAATCTGATCAGAAATAAAGGAAAAAGAAATGAAGGAAACGATAGCAAAGATCAATAAAACTACAAGCTGGTTCTTTGAGAAGATAAACAAAATTGATAAACCATTAGCCAGACTCATCAAGAAAATAAGGGAGAAGACTCAAATCAATAGAATTAGAAATGAAAAAGGAGAAGTAACAACTGACACTGCAGAAATACAAAAGATCATGAGAGATTACTACAAGCAACTCTATGCCAATAAAATGGACAACCTGGAAGAAATGGAGAAATTCTTAGAAATGCACAACCTGCCAAGACTGAATCAGGAAGAAATAGAAAATATGAACAGACCAATCACAAGCACTGAAGTTGAAACTGTGATTAAAAATATTCCAACAAACAAAAGCCCAGGACCAGATGGCTTCGCAGGCGAATTCTATCAAACATTTATAGAAGAGCTAACACCTATCCTTCTCAAACTCTTCCAAAATATAGCAGAGGGAGGAATACTCCCAAACTCATTCTGTGAGGTCACCATCACCTTGATACCAAAACCAGACAAGGATGTCAGAAAGAAAGAAAACTACAGGCCAATATCACTGATGAACATAGATGCAAAAATCCTCAACAAAATACTAGCAAACAGAACCCAACAGCACATTAAAAGGATCATATAGCATGATCAAGTGTGGTTTATTCCAGGAATGCAAGGATTCTTCAATATACACAAATCAATCAATGTGATAAACCATATAAACAAATAGGAGAAAAACCATATGATCATCTCAATAGATCCAGGGAAATCTTTTGACAAAATTCAACACCTATTTATGATAAAATCCCTGCAGAAAGTAGGCATAGAGGGTACTTTACTCCACATAATAAAGGCCATATATGACAAACCCACAGCCAACATCGTCCTCAATGAGGAAAAACTGAAAGCATTTCCACTGAGATCAGGAACAAGACAAGGTTGTCCATTCTCAGCACTCTTATTCAACATAGTTTTGGAAGTTTTAGCCACAGCAATCAGAGAAGAAAAGGAAATAAAAGGAATCCAAATCGGAAAAGAAGAAGTAAACCTATCACAGTTTGCAGATGACATGATATTATAAAGAGAATCCTAAAGATGCTACCAGAAAACTGCTAGAGCTAGTCAATGAATTTGGTAATGTAGCAGGATACAAAATTAATGCACAGAAATCTCTTGCATTCCTATACACTAATGATGAATAATCTGAAAGTGAGATCAACAAAACACTCCCATTTACCATTGCAACAAAAAGAATAAAATATCTAGGAATAAATCTACCTAAGGAGACAAAAGACCTGTATGCAGAAAATTATGACACTGATGAAAGAAATTAAAGATGATACAAATAGATGGAGAGATATAACATGTTCTTCGATTGGAAGAATCAACATTGTGAAAATGACTCTAGTACCCAAAGCAATCAATAGATTCAATGCAATCCCTATCAAACTACCACTGGCATTTTTCACAGAACTAGAACAAAAAATTTCTCAATTTGTATCGGAACACAAAAGACCCTGAATAGCTAAAGCAATCTTGAGAACGAAAAATGGAGCTGGAGGAATCAGGTTACCTGACTTCAGACTATACTACAAAGCTACAGTAATCAAGAAAGTATGGTACTGGCACAAAAACAGAAAGATAGATCAATGGAACAGGATAGAAATCCCAGAGATAAACCCACGCACATATGGTCACCTTATCTTTGATAAAGACAGAAGGAATGTACAGTGGAGAAAGACAGCCACTTCAATAAGTGTTGCTGGGAAAACTGGACAGCTACATGTAAAAGTATGAGATTAGATCACTCCCTAACACCATACACAAAAATAAGCTCAAAATGGATTAAAGACCTAAATGTAAGGCCAGACTCCATTTAAACCCTTACAGGAAAACACAGGCAGAACACTCTATTACATAAATCACAGCAAGATCCTTTTTGACCCACCTCCTAGAGAAATGGAAATAAAAACAAATATAAAAAATGGGACCTAATGAACCTTCAAAGCGTTTGCACAGCAAAGGAAACCATAATCAAGACCAAAAGACAACCCTCAGAATGGGAGAGAATATTTGCAAATGAAGAAACTGACAAAGATTAATCTCCAAAATTTATAAGCAGCTCATGCAGCTCAGTAACAATAAAACAAAAAACCCAATCCAAAAATGGGCGCAAGACCTAAATAGACATTTCTCCGAAGAAGATATACAGACTGTCAACAAACACATGAAAGAATGCTCAACATCATTAATCTTTAGAGAAATGCAAATCAAAACTACAATGAGATATCATCTCACACCAGTCAGAATGGCCATCATCAAAAAATCTAGAAACACTAAATACTGGAGAGGGTGTGGAGAAAAGGGAACACTCTTGCACTGCTGGTGGGAATGTGAATTGGTACAGCCACTATGGAGAACAGTATGGAGGTTCCTTAAGATACTACATATAGAGCTACCATATGACCCAGCAATCCCACTATTGATCATATACCGTGAGAAGACCATGATTCCAAAATAGTCATGTACCAAAATGTTCATTGCTACTCTATTTACAATATCCTTGACATGGAAACAACCTATGTGTCCATCATCAGGTGAATGGAAAAAAAAGATATGTCACATATATGCAATGGAATATTAGTCAGCCATAAAAAGAAACGAAACTGAGCTATTTGTGATGAGGTGGATAGACCTAGAGTCTGTCATGCAGAGTGAAGTAAGTCAGAAAGAGAAAGATAAATACCATATGCTAACACATATATATCAAATTTTTTAAAAAATGTCATGAAGAACCTAGGGTTAAGCCAGGAATAAAGACACAGTCGTACTTGCGAATGGACTTGAGGATATAGGGAGGGGGATGTGTAATCTGTGCAAAGCGTGAGAGAGGCATGGACATATATACACTACCACACGTAAGGTAGATAGCTAGTGGGAAGCAGCCGCATGGCACAGGGAGATCAGCTCTGTGCTTTGTGACCGCCTGGAGGGGTGGGATAGGGAGGGTGGGAGGGCGGGAGATGCAAGAGGGAGAGATATGGGAACATATGTATAACTTATTCACTTCTTTATAAAGCAGGAACTAACACAGCATTGTAAAGGAATTATACTCTAATAAAGAATTAAAAAAATAAAAGTAGTATTTTCCATTGGCATCACTATTCTTCAGTTTCAGAGTCATCTTAGGGATTATAAGTATCATCCTCAGTTCATAGATGATGGCATTGAGAAGCAGAAAATTGTGATCAATTGTAATTGTGATAGGCAAAAAACAAAAACAAAAAACTGTGGATTACCCCATGATCCCCATGAAGAGAAATTTGAGTTGGGGCTCCCACGAAGTGACCTACAATGCTCGATTAGCTGGATGTCTACCATGGGATCTCTGTCACTGAGGTCCATGTGCTCAGGAGAGGCCTCTCATTGTGAAATTGTACTGGCCTAGGAGAGGGTAATGCCATTAACATGTGGCCACTCCTCTGACCCTTCTCATTTGGTCTGTCTTGGTTTCTGTGATGCAAGTAAGAGCTTCAGTTTCACCCCTAGTGTTTTCTGTGAAATGTTGTCCCTGAATAGTTGTTAGTTGTCCTTCTTGTGAAGCGGATAAAAGTTGAGAATAACCTGTGTTGTCATTTTGGGGACATCACTCTGTCAAAATTTTAACATTAGGCGAGTTTGAGTGAAGAATGAATGTGACACTTTGGTACAGTTCTCTGCAACTTCCAGTGAATCTATAATTATTACAAAATTCTAAAAGTGAAGTTTTAAATTTGTTTATTTTTATTTTTTATTGAAGTACAGTTTATTTCCAATATATTCATTTCAGATGCACAGCATAGTGATTCAGTATTTTTACTAATAGTTTATACTCCATTATAAGTTGTTACAAAATAATGGCTATAATTCCCTGTGCTATACAATATATCCTTGTTCCTTATCTATTTTGTACATAGTAGTTACATCTCTTAATCCCATACCCCTATATTGTGCCTCCTCCTTCCTCTCCCTACTGGTAACCACTAATTTATTTTCAAATCTGTGGGTCCATTTCTGTTTTGCTATATACATTTGTTTGTTTTATTTTTTAGATTCCACATATGTGATAACCCAATGCTACTCAAAGTGTGGTCCACAAGTTACTGCTGGCCCATCCATACATAGAACAGCAATTGAAGTAATTGAAGTTTAGAAGTTCTCATAGCATTTTGAAAATTTTGCATTTATCAAATCTAATAGTAAAAATGTTTAAACTTGAATAAAATGCTAGAAGTTATGATATCTCCAAGTAAGAGTCAGGCGTCAGTTAAAATATAAGGTAGACAGAATAGTTACAGAAGAACTAAAGGATACTGTGGAATTTGTTGATCATAAAATAGATTTCCAAGAAAAACAAATGAAAGATGTGAGAGGGAGTGAAACAGTGCAAACTAGGTTAGGGGAGAAAAACTTAAAGTAGTATAGATATTAGACTACTGCTGGAACAGGATGTGTGAATTGGCAGTGACAATGTTTAACAGAAAATTGAGACAAAGTGATCTTAGCTATGGCAAGATTTCTCAAGATTTCAATAGGAGTTCCTTGATATGCTGGTAGTCATGACTCTTAAGGTAAAACATCCTGAATTTACAGAAGAGGTTGTCTTAAATGATCTGTCCTTAACATATTTCCTGATGTTTATAGCTCCTAAGCTGTGCTTTAGTATGGTCAAGATACTTCTTTTCCCACAAATTGAATTATATGCCTTCCATGAGTCATCTGTATGTTGTTTTCAACTTCTATATCTTCCATCTTTACTTATTGTTTTATATAATAAAACTGTGTATGAAACCAACTCAAAAATATAGTGCTGAATCTTTGGAAATTATCTTGGACACTTTCAAAATGCTGAATAAAGTTGAGTCACTTAAAAATTGTTAAACCATCAACAAAATGCAAAAGGCAACTTAACAAATGTGAGAAAATATTTGCAAATCATATATATATAATAAAAGGGTTAATATCCAAAACATATGAAGAACTCATATAATTCAGTAGCAAGAAAACAAAACAATGGAGAACATTTTGGAGGTTCTTTTAAAAACTAAAAATAGAACTATCATATGACCTAGCAATTGCATTACTGGGCATATACCCTGAGAGAACCATAATTCAACAAGAGTCATGTACCACAATGTTCATTGCAGCACTATTTACAATAGCTAGAGCATGGAAGTAACCTAAGTGTCCATCAACAGATGACTGGATAAAGAAGATGTGGCACATATATACAATGGAATATTACTCAGCCATAAAAAGAAACAAAATTGAGTTATTTGTAGTGCGGTGGATGGACATAGAGACTGTCATACAGAGTGAAGTAAGTCAGAAAAAGAAAAACAAATACCGTATGCTAACACATATATATGGAATCTAAAAAAAAACGGTTCTGACAAACCTAGGGGCAGGACAGGAATAAAGACACAGACATAGAGAATGGACTTGAGGACAAAGGGAGGGAGAAGTGTAAGCTGGGATGAAGTAAGATAGTAGCATTGACGTATATACACTACCAAATATAAAATAGATAGCTAGTGGGAAGCAGCTGCATCACACCGGGGAATCAACTCGGTGCTTTGTGACCACTTAGAGGGTTAGGATACGGAGGGTGGGAGGGAGACATAAGAGGGAGGGGATATGGGGATATATGTATACATATAGCTAATTCACTTTGTTGTACAGCAGAAACTAACACAACATTGTAAAGCAATTATACTCCAAAAATGATGTTTTAAAAAAATGAAGAAAGTAAAAAAAAAAAAAAAGGAAGAGAGAGAGAAATGGACACAGGGTCTGAGTAATCATTTTACCAATGATGGTGTACAGATGGTCAACAAGTACAAGGAAAGATGCTCAACATTACTACTTATCAGGGAAATGCAATTCAAAACCACAGTGAGATATCACCTCAAACCTGTCAGAATGGCTATTATCAAGAAGACAAAAAATAACAAGTGTTGGTGAGGATGTAGAGAAAAGGGAACCCTTCTGCACTGTTAGAGGGAATGTAAATTGGTGCAGCCACATGGAAAGCAGTATAGAGGTTTTATTAAAAAAAAAAAAACTAAAAATAGAAGCACCATATAACCCAGCAATTCCACTTCTTAGAACAAATCAAAAACACAATGTCAGAAAGATATAAGGATTCCCATGTTCATTGCAGCATTGTTTACAATAGCCAATATATGAAAGCAATCTGTGTCTACTGACAAATTAATGGATAAAAGATGTGATATATATATATATAATATGTATTATACATATAAAATAGGATGATGGATGTTAACCAGAGTTATTATGGAAAGTAATCATTTTACCATTACAATGTATATAAATATCAAATCATCATGCTGTATACCTGAAACTAATATAATGTTTTGTGTCAATTATACCTCAATAAAAAATTAATTAATAATTGAAATTGTTGTCAAATCATATAGTGGAATAATCAGCAGACGATTTTGAAGTAAATTTTACCAGAGACAATATGTGAATGGCCAATAAGCCTTGGAAATAGCATTCAACATCATTAGCCATTAGGAAAATGCAAACCAAAATCAAGATGAGGGGGGAAATCTTTGGAGTCGTGGAGGAGAGCACAACAACAGGGGTGTGGAGGGCAAACCGGAGAGATTCCCGCACACAGGATGGGTGCCGACAAGCACTCACCAGCCCGAGAGGCTTGTCTACTCACCGCTGGGGTGGGCGGGGGCTGGGACCTGAGGTTCAGGCTTCGGTCGGATTGCAGGGAGAGGACTGGCAGCGTGAACACACCCTGAAGGGGTTAGTGCACCAAGGCTAGCCGGGAGGGAGTCCAGGAAAAACTATGGACCTGCAGAAGAGGCAAGAGACTTTTTCTTGCCTCTTTGTTTCCTGGTGCACAAAGAGAGGGGATTAAGAGCGCTGCTTAAAGGAGCTCCAGAGACAGGCGGGAACCACGGCTAACAGTGCGCACCCCAGAGATGGGCATGAGACGCTAAGGCCGTGGCTGCCACCACCAACAAGCCTGTGTGCGAGCACAAGTCACTATCCACACCTCCCCTCCCGGGAGCCTGTGCAGCCCGCCACTGCCAGGGTCCCGTGATCCAGGGACAACTTCCCCTGGGGAACACTCGCACACCTCAGGCTGGTGCAACGTGGCACTGGGCTCTGCCACCACAGGCTCGCCCTGCACTCCGTGCCCCTCCCTCACCCTGGTCTGAGTGAGACAGAGCCCCCAAATCAGATGCTCCTCTAACCCCATCCTATCTGAATGAAGAACACATGCCCTCTGGCAACCTACACGCAGAGGTGGAGCTAAATCCAAAGCTGAACCCCGGGAAGTGTGCGAAAAAAGAAGAGAAAGGGAAATCTCTACCAGCAGCCTCAGGAGAAGCGGATTAACGCTTCACACTCAACTAGATGTACTCTGCATCTGTGGAACACCTGAATAGACAATGAATCATCCCAAATTGAGGAGGTGGACTTCGGGAGAAAGATATATTATTTTTTCCCCTTTTCCCCTTTTTGTGAGTGTCTATGTACATGCTTCTGTGTGAGATTTTGTCTGTATAGCTTTGCTTTCACCATTTGTCCTAGGGCTCTGTCTATCCATTTTCTGTTTGTTTGTTTCTCTGTTTTGTTTCACTTTAAAACAAATATTTTTCTTAATAATTGTTTTATTTTAAAAACTTTATTTTATTTTATGATTTTTATTTCTTTCTTTCAACATTTTATCCCTATTATTCTGAGCCGTGTGGAGGATGCGCTCTTGGTGCTGAAGCCAGGAGTCAGTGCTGTGCCTTTGAGCAGGGGGAACAAACTTCCAGACACCGGTCCACAAGAGACCTCCAAGCTCCACATAATATCAAATGATGAAAATCTCCCAGAGATCTCCATCTCAACACCAAGACCCAGATTCACTCAATGACCAGAAAGCTACATTGCTGGACACCTTATGCCAAACAACAAGCAAGACAGAAACACAACCCCACCCATTAGCGGAGAGGCTGCCTAAAATAATAACAAGGGCACAGACACCCCAAAACGCACCACCAGATGTGGACCTGCCGACCAGAAAGACAAGATGCAGCCTCATCCACCAGAACACAGGCACTAGTACCCTCCACCAGGAAGCCTACACAACCCACTAAACCAACTTTAGCAACTGGGGACAGACACCAAAAGCAACGGGAAATACGAACCTGCAGACTGCAAAAAGGAAACCCCAAACACAGGAAGATAAGCAAAATGAGAAGACAGAAAAACAGACAACCAATGAAGGATCAAGATAAAAACCCACTAGCCCTAACAAATGAGGAAGAAATAGGCAGTCTACTTGAAAAAGAATCCAGAATAATGATAGTCAAGATGATCCAAAATCTTGGAAATAGAATACAGAAAATGTCAGAAACATTTAACAAGGACCTAGAAGAACTAAAGAGGAAACAAGCAATGATGAACAACACAGTAAATGAAATTAAAAATACTGTAGATGGGATCAATAGCAGAATAACTGAGGCAGAAGAACGGATAAGTGACCTGGAAGATAAAATAGTGGAAATAACTACTGAAGAGCAGAATAAAGAAAAAAGAATGAAAAGAACTGAGGACAGTCTCAGAGATCTCTGGGACAACATTTAATGCACCAACATTCGAATTATAAGGGTCCCAGAAGAAGAAGAGAAAAAGAAAGGGATGAGAAAATATTTGAAGATATTATAGTTGAAAACATCCCTAATACGGGAAAGGAAATACTTAATCAAGTAGAGGAAGCACAGGGAGCCCCATACAGGATAAATCCAAGGAGAAACATGCCAAGACATATATTAATCAAACTGTCAAAATTAAATACAAAGAAAACATATTAAAAGCAGCAAGGGAAAATCAACAAATAACACACAAGGGAATCCCCATAAGGTTAACAGCTGAACGTACAGCAGAACTCTGCAAGCCAGAAGGAACTGGCAGGACATATTTAAAGTGATGAAGGAGAAAAACCTGGAAACCAGATTACTCTACCCAGCAAGGATCTCATTCAGATTTGATGGAGAAATTAAAACATTTACAGACAAGCAAAAGCTGACTGAGTTCAGCAACACCAAACCAGCTTTACAACAAATGCTAAAGGAACTTCTCTAGGTAAGAAACACAAGAGAAGGAAAACACCTACAATAAAAAAAAACCAAAACTATTAATAAAATGGGAATAGGAACATACATATTGATAATTACCTTAAAAGTAAATGTATTAAATGCTCCCACCAAAAGACAAGGACTGACTGAATGGATACAGAAACACGACCCATATATATGCTCTCTACAAGAGATCCACTTCAGAGCTAGGGAACCTACAGACTGAAAGCGAAGGGATGGAAAAAGATATTCCATGCAAATGGAAATAAAAAGAAAGCTGGAGTAGCAATTCTCATATCAGACAAAATAGACTTTAAAATAAAAGCTATTAAAAGAGACAAAGGAGGACACTACATAATGATCAAAGGATAGATCCAAGAAGAAGATATAACAATTGTAAATATTTATGCACACAATATAGGAGCACCTCAATACATAAGTCTAATACTAACAGCCATAAAAGGGGAAATCGACAGTAACATATTCATATTAGGGGACTTTAACACCCCACTTTCACCAATGAATAGATCATCCAAAATGAAAATAAATAAGGAAACACAAGCTATAAATGATACATTAAACAAGGTGGAGTTAATTGATATTTATAGGACATTCCATCCGAAAACAACAGAATACACATTTTTCTCAAGTGCTCATGGAACGTTCTCCAGGATAGATCATATCTTGGGTCACAAATTAAGCCTTGGTAAATTTAAGAAAACTGAAATTGTAGCAAGTATCTTTTCCGACCTCAATGCTATGAGACTGATATCAATTAGAGGAAAACATCTGTAAAAATACAAACACATGGAGGCTAAACAATACACTACTTTATAACGAAGTGATCACTGAAGAAATTAAAGAGGATATCAAAAAATACCTAGAAACAAATAACAAGTGAGACAGGATGACCCAAAACCTATGAGATGCAGCAAAAGCAGTTCAAAGAGGGAAGTATATATCAATACAATCCTACCCTAAGAAGCAGGAAACGTCTCAAATAAACAACCTAACCTTCCACCTAAAGAAATTAGGGAAAGAAGAACAAAAAAACCCCAACTTTGCAGAGGAAAAGAAATCATAAATATCACATCAGAAATAAATGAAAAAGAAATGAAGGAAATGATAGCAAAGATCGATAAAACTAAAAGCAGGTTCTTTGAAGAGATAAACAAAATTGTTAAACCATTAGCCAGGCTCATCAAGAAAAAAAGAGACAAGACACAACTCAATACAATTAGAATACAAAAAGGAGTAGTAACAAGTGACACTGCAGAAATATTAAAGATCATGAGAGATTACTACAAGCAACTCTATGCCAATAAAATGGACAACATGGAAGAAATGGACAAATCCTTAGCAATGCACAACCTGCCGAGACTGAACCAGGAAGAAATAGAAAATATGAACAGACAAGGGCTTCCCTGGTGGCGCAGTGGTTGAGAGTCCGCCTGCCGATGCAGGGGACACATGCCCCGGTCTGGGAAGATCCCACATGCCATGGAGCGGCTTGGTCCGTGAGCCATGGCCGCTGAGCCTGTGCGTCCGGAGCCTGTGCTCCACAACGGGAGAGGCAACAACAGTGAGAGGCCCACATACAGCAAAATATATATATATATATAAACAGACCAATCACAGGCACTGAAATTGAAACTGTGATTAAAAATCTTCAAACAAACAAATGCCCAGTACCAGATGGCTTCACAAGCGAATTCCATCAAACATTTGGAGAAGAGCAAACACGTATCCTTCTCAAAATCTTCCAAAATATAGCAGAGGGAGGAACATTCCCAAACTCATTCTGCGAGGCCACTATCTCCCTGATACCAAAACCAGACAAAGATGTCACAAAGAAGGAAAACTGTAGGCCAATATCACTGATGAACATAGATGCAAAAATCCTCAACAAAATACTAGCAAACAGAATCCAACAGCACATTAAAAGGATCATACACCATGATCAAGTTGGGTTTTTTCCAGGAATGCAAGGATTCTTCAATATACACAAATCAAACAACGTAATACACCATATTATCAAATTGAACGAGAAAAACCATATGATCATCTCAATAGATGCAGAGAAAGCTTTCGACAAAATTCAACACCCATTTATGATAAAAACCCTGCAGAAAGTAGGCAGAGAGCGAACTTTCCTCAATATAATGAAGGCCATATATGACAAACCCACAGGCAACATCATCCTAAATGGTGAAAAACTGAAAGCATGTCCACTAAGATAAGGAAAAAGACAAGTTTGCCCACTCTCACCTCTCTTATTCAACATAGTTTTGGAAGTTTTAGCCACAGCAATCAGAGAAAAAAAGGAAATAAAAGGAATCCAAATCGGAAAAGAAGAAGTAAAGTTCTCACTGTTTGCAGATGACATGATGCTATACATAGAGAATCCCAAAGATGCTACCAGAAGACTACTGGGGCTAAACAATGAATTTGGTAAAGTAGCAGGATACAAAATTAATGCACAGAAATCTCTTGCATTCTTATACACTAATGATGAAAAATCTGAAAGTGAAATTAAGAAAACACTCCCATTTACAACTGCAACCAAAGGAATAAAATATCTAGGAATAAACCTACCTAAGAAGACAAAAGACCTGTATGCAGATAATTATAAGACACTGATGAAAGAAATTAAAGATGATACAAATCGATGGAGACATATGCCATGCTATTGGATTGGAAGAATCAACATTGTGAAAATGACTGTACTACACAAAACAATCTACAGATTGAATGCAATCCCTATCAAATTACCACTGGCATTTTTCACAGAAGTAGAACAAAAAATTTCATAATTTGTATGGAAACACGAAAGACCCTGAAGATCAAAAGCAATATTGGGAACGAAAAATGCAGCTGGAGGAATCAGTCTCCCTGACTTCAGACTATCCTACAAAGCTACAGTAATCATGACAGTATGGTACTGGAAAAAAAAAGAGTAATATAAATCAATGGAACAGGACAGAAAGCCGAGAGATAAACCCACACACATATGGTCACCTTATCTTTGATAAAGCAGGCAAGAATATACAGTGGAGAAAAGACAGCCTCTTCAAAAAATGGTGCTGGGAAAACTGGGCAGGTATATGTAAAAGTATGAGATTAGAACACTCCCTAACAGCATACACAAAAATCAGCTCAAAGTGGATTAAGTATCTAAATGTAAGGCCAGAAACTATCAAACTCCTAGAGGAAAACATAGGCAAAACACTCTATGACATCAATCACAGCAAGACCCTTTTGGACTCACCTCCTAGAGAAATGGAAATAAAAACAAAAATAAACAAATGGGACCTAATGAAACTTCAAAGCTTTTGCACAGCAAAGTAAACCATAAACAAGATCAAAAGACAACCCTCAAAATGGGAGAAAATATTTGCAAATGAAGCAACTGACAAAGGATTAATCTCCAAAATTTACAAGCAGCTCATGCAGCTCAATAAGAAAGAACAAACAACCCAATCCAAAAATGGACAGAAGACCTAAATAGACATTTCTCCCAAGAAGATATACAGATTGCCAACAAACGCATGAAAGAATGCTCAACATCATTAATCATTAGAGAAATGCAAATCAAAACTACAATGAGATATCATCTCACACCAGTCAGAATGGCCATCATCAAAAAATCTAGAAACAATAAGTGCTGGAGAGGTTGTGGAGAAAATGGAACACTCTTGCACTGCTGATGGGAATGTAAATTGATACAGCCACTATGGAAAACACTATGGACGTTTCTTAAGAAACTACAAATAGAACTACCATATGACCTAGCAATCCCACTACTGGGCATATACCCTGAGAAAAACATAATTCAAAAAAAGTCATGTACCAAAATGTTCATTGCAGCTCTATTTACAATAGCCAGAACATGGAAGCAACCTAAGTGTCTATCATCAGATGAATTGATAAAGAATATACGGCACATATATACAATGAAATATTACTCAGCCATAAAAAGAAACGAAATTAAGTTATTTGTAATGAGGTGGATGGACATAGACGCTGTCATACAGAGTGAAGTAAGTCAGGAAGAGAAAAACAAACACTGTATGCTAACACATATATATGGAATCTAAGGAGAAAAAAATAGTCATGAAGAACTTAGGGGTAAGACGGGAATAAAGACACAGACCTACTAGAGAATAAACTTGAGAATATGGGGAGGGGGAAGGGTAAGCTGTGACAAAGTGATAGAGTGGCATGGACATATATACACTACGAAACGTAAAATAGATAGCTAGTGGGAAGCAGCCGCATGGCACAGGGATTTCAGCTCGGTGGGTTTTGACCATCTAGAGGGTTGGGATAGGGAGGGTCAAGGGAGGGAGATGCAAGAAGGAAGAGATATGAGAACATATGTATATGTATAACTGACTCACTCTGTTATATAGCAGAAAATAACACACCATTGTAAAGCAATTATACTCCAATAAAGTTGTTAAAAAAATAAAAGTAGGGCTTCCCTGTTGGTGCAGTGGTTTAGAGTCTGCCTGCCGATGCAGGGGACACGGATTCGTGCCCTGGTCGGGAAGATCCCACATGCCGTGTAGCGGCTGGTCCCATGAGCCATTTCGCTGAGATTGCACGTCAGGAGCCTCTGCTCTGCAATGGGAGAGGCCATAACAGTGAGAGGCCCGCATACCGCAAAATAATAATAATAATAATAATAATAAATAAAATCACGATGAGTACCAAATTGACATTTTCTAAAAAAGTCAATCATTGATCTACCACATGACCCAACATTTCCACACCTAGGCATGTACTCAAGAGAAATGGATATATTTCCACACAAATATTTCTATGTGTTTTGCTCATAATAGCCAAAAATTGAAAACAGCACAAATATTCAACTCTATTTGTAAATGGATAAAAGAAGTGTGGTATATCTGCACAATGAACTGCCATTCTGTTATGAAGAAGAGTTATGTAATGATAGATGCTACAACATATATAAACTTCTAAAATAGTCTGCTACATAAAAGCCAGATGAAAACTGTCCAAAATTATTATATTCCACTTAGATGAAATGTTCAGAAAATGAAATTTTATAGAGGCAGAATTGTTAGTAATTGTTTGGGGCTTGGACTGGGAAAGGGACGTGACTGCAAATGTCCATCAGGATCTTTCTGTGGTGACAGAAATGCTCTAAAATTATATTTCTTGGCGCAGGGAGAGGACTGGGGTTGGCGGCTTGAACATAGCCTGAAGGGGTTAGTGCACCACGGCTAGCCGGGAGGGAGTCCAGGGAAAAGTCTGCACCTGCCGAAGAGACAGGAGACTTTTTCTTCCCTCTTTGTTTCCTGGTGCGCGAGGAGAGGGGTTTAAGAGCGCTGCTTAAAGGAGCTCCAGAGACGGGCGCGAGCCGCAGCTAAAAGTGCGAACTCCAGAGACGGGCGCGAGCCGCGGCTAAAAGCGCGGACCCCAGAGACGGGCGCGAGCCACGGCTAAAAGCACGGAGCCCAGGGACGGGCGGGAGACGCTAAGGCTGCTGCTGCCGCCACCAAGGGGCCTGTGTGCGAGCACAGGTCACTCTCCACACCACTCTTCTGCGGAGCCTGTGCAGCCCGCCACTGCCAGGTTCCCGGGATACAGGGACAACTTCCCTGGGAGAACGCACGGTGGGCCTCAGGCTGGTGCAACGTCATGCCGGCCTCTGCCGCCACAGGCCCGCCCCGCACGCAGTGCCCCTCCCTCCCCCCCGGCCTGAGTGCGCCAGAGCCCCCGAATCAGCGGCTCCTTTAACCCCGTCCTGTCTGAGCAAAAAACAGACGCCCTCCAGGGACCTACACGCAGAGGCAGGGCGAAATCCAAAGCTGAGCCCCTGTGAGCTGTGAGAACAAAGAAGAGAAAGGGAAATCAATCCCAGCAGCCTCAGAAACAGCGGATTAAAGCTCCACAATCAACTTGATGTACCTGCATCTGTGGAATACATGAATAGACAACGAGTCATCCCAAATTGAGGAGGTGGGCTTCAAGAGCAAGATCTATGATTTTTTCCCCTTTTCCTCTTTTTGTGAATGTGTATGTGTATGCTTCTGTGTGAGATCTTGTCTGTATAGTTTTGCTTCCACCATTTGTCCTAGGGTTCTATCCGTCCATGGTTTTTTTAAAAAATTTTTTCTTAATAATTAATTTTAATTTTAATAACTTTATTATAATTTACCTTCGTTCTTTCTTTCTTTCCTTCCTTCCTTCCCTCCTTTAGACAACGAATCATCCCAAATTGAGGAGGTGGTCTCTGAGAGCAAGATTTATGATTTTTTCCCCTTTACCTCTTTTTGTGAGGGTGTATGTGTATGCTTCTGTGTAAGATTTGGTCTGTATACGTTTGCTTCCAACATTTGTCCTAAGGTTCTAGCCGTCCCTTTTTTTTTCTAAATAAGTATTTTTTAATTCAATAACTTTATTATACTTTATTTTATTTTACTGTATCTTCTTTCTTTCTGCCTTTTTTCCTTCTTTCCCTCCTTCCTTCCTTCCGCCCTCCCTCCCTCCTTTCTTTCCTTCTTTGTTTCTTTCTTTCTTTCTTTCTTCCTTCCTTCCTTCCCTCCTTTCTTTCTTTCTTTCTTCATACTTCTACTAATTCTCTCTACTTTTTCTTTCTTTTATTTTGAGCCATGTGGATGAAAGGCTCTTGGTGCTCCAGCCAGGAGTCAGGGCTCTGCCTATGAGGTAGGAGAGCCAACTTCAGGACACTGGTCAACAAGAGACCTCCCAATCCACATAATATCAAACGGCGAAAATCTCCCAGAGACCTCCATCTTAACATCAGCACCCAGCTTCACTAAACGACCAGTAAGCTACAGTGCTGGAAAACCTATGCCAAACAACTAGCAAAACAGGAACACAACCCCACCCATTAGCAGAGAGGCTGCCTAAAATCATAATAAGGCCACAGACACCCCAAAACACACCACCAGACGTGAACCTGCCCACTAGAGAGACAAGATCCAGCCTCATCCACCAAAACACAGGCACTAGTCCCCTCCACCAGGAAGCCTACACAACCCACTGAACCAACCTTAGCCACTGGAGACAGACATCAAAAGCAGCAGGAACTACAAACCTGCCGTCTGCAAAGAGGAGACCCCAAACACAGTAAGATAAGCAAAATGAGAAGACAGAAAAACACACAGCAGATAAAGGAGCAAGACAAAAATGCACCAGACCTGACAAATGAAGAGGAAATAGGCAGTCTACCTGAAAAAGAATTCAGAATAATGATAGTAAGGATGATCCGAAATCTTGGAAATAGAATGGACAAAATGCAAGAAACAGTTAACAAGGAACTAGAGGAAATAAAGATGAAACAAGCAATGATGAACAACACAATAAATGAAATTAAAAGTACTCTAGATGGGATCAATAGCAGAATAACTGAGGCAGAAAAACGGATAAGTGACCTGGAAGATAAAATAGTGGAAATAAGTACTGCAGAGCAGAATAAAGAAAAAAGAATGCAAAGAACTGAGGACACTCTCAGAGACCACTGGGACAACATTAAAAGCACCAACATTCGACTTATAAGGGTTCCAGAAGAAGAAGAGAAAAAGAAAGGGACTGAGAAAATATTTGAAGAGGTTATAGTTGAAAACTTCCCTAATATGGGAAAGGAAATAGTTAATCAAGTCCAGGAAGCACAGAGAGTCCCATACAGGATAAATACAAGGAGAAATATGCCAAGACACATATTAATCAAACTGCCAAAAATTAAATACAAAGAAAGCATATTAAAAGCAGCAAGGGAAAAACAACAAATTACACACAAGGGAATCCCCATAAGGTTCACAGCTGATCTCTCAGCAGAAACCCTACAAGCCAGAAGGGAGTGGCAGGACATACTGAAAGTGATGAAGGAGAAAAACCTGCAACCAACACTACTCTACCCAGCAAGGATCTCATTCAGATTTGATGGAGAAATTAAAATCTTTACAGACAAGCAAAAGCTGAGAGAGTTCAGCACCACCAAACCAGCTTTACAACAAATGCGAAAGGAACTTCTCTAGACAAGAAAAAAAAGAGAAGGAAAAGACCTACAATAACGAACCCAAAACAATTTAGAAAATGGGAATAGGAACATACATATTGATAATTACCTTAAATGTAAATGGACTAAATGCTCCCACCAAAAGACACAGATTGGCTGAATGGATAGAAAAACAAGACCCTTATATATGCTGTCTACAAGAGACCCACTTCAGACCTAGAGACACATACAGACTGAAAGTAAGGGGATGGAAAAAGATATTCCATGCAAATGGAAACCAAAAGAAAGCTGCAGTAGCAATTGTCATATCAGACAAAATAGACTTTAAAATAAGGACTATTAGAAGAGACAAAGAAGGACACTACATAATGATCAAGGGATCGATTCAAGAAGAAGATACAACAATTGTAAATATTTATGCACCCAACATAGGAGCACTTCAATACATAAGGCAAATACTAACAGCCATAAAAAGGGAAATCGACAGTAACACATTCATAGTAGGGGACTTTAACACCCCACTTTCACCCATGGACAGATCATCCAAAACGAAAATAAATAAGGAAACACAAGCTTTAAATGACACATTAAACAAGATGGACTTGATATTTATAGGACACTCCATGCAAAAACAACAGAATCACATTTTTCTCAAGTGCTCATGGAACATTCTCCAGGACAGATCGTATCTTGGGTCACAAATCAAGCCTTGGTAAATTTAAGAAAATTGAAATTGTATCAAGTATCTTTTCCGACAACAACGCCATGAGACTAGATATCAATTACAGGAAAAGTTCTGTAAAAAATACAAACAGATGGAGGCTAAACAATACACTACTTAATAATGAAGTGATCACTGAAGAAATCAAAGAGGAAATCAAAAAATACCTAGAAACAAATGACAATGGAGACACAACGACCCAAAACCTGTGGGATGCAGCAAAAGCAGTTCTAAGGGGGAAGTTTATAGCAATAAAAGCCCACCTTAAGAAGCAGGAAACATCTCGAATAAACAACCTAACCTTGCACCTCAAGCAGTTAGAGAAAGAAGAACAGAAAAACCCCAAAGTTAGCAAAAGGAAAGAAATCATAAAAATCAGATCAGAAATAAATGAAAAAGAAATGAAGGAAACAATAACAAAGATCAATAAAACTAAAAGCTGGTTCTTTGAGAAGATAAACAAAATAGATAAACTACTAGCCAGACTCATCAAGAAAATAAGGGAGAAGACTCAAATCAATAGAATTAGAAATGAAAAAGGAGAGGTAACAACTGACACTGCAGAAATAAAAGAGATCATGAGAGATTACTACAAGCAACTCTATGCCAATAAAATGGACAATCTGGAAGAAATGGACAAATTCTTAGAAATGCACAACCTGCCAAGACTGAATCAGGAAGAAATAGAAAATATGAACAGACCAATCACAAGCACTGAAATTGAAACTGTGATTAAAAATCTTCCAACAAAGAAAAGCCCAGGACCAGATGGCTTCAGAGGCAAATTCTATCAAACATTTAGAGAAGAGCTAACACCTATCCTTCTCAAACTCTTCCAAAATATAGCAGAGGGAGGAACACTCCCAAACTCCTTCTACGAGGCCACCATCACCTTGATACCAAAACCAGACAAGGATGTCACAAAGAAAGAAAACTACAGGCCAATATCACTGATGAACATAGATGTAAAAACCCTCAACAAAATACTAGCAAACAGAATCCAACAGCACATTAAAAGGATCATACACCATGATCAAGTGGGATTTATTCCAGAAATGCAAGGATTCTTCAATATACACAGATCTATCAATGTGATAAAACATATTAAAAACCTGAAGGAGAAAAACCATATGATCATCTCAATAGATGCAGAGAAAGCTTTTGACAAAATTCAACACCCATTTATGATAAAAACCCTGCAGAAAGTAGGCATAGAGGGAACTTTCCTCAACATAATAAAGGCCATATATGACAAGCCCACAGCAAGCATCATCCTCAAGGGTGAAAAACTGAAAGCATTTCCACTAAGATCAGGAAAAAGACAAGGTTGCCCACTCTCACCACTGTTATTCAACATAGTTTTGGAAGTTTTAGCCACAGAAATCAGAGAAGAAAAGGAAATAAAATGTATCCAAATCAGAAAAGAAGAAGTAAAGCTGTCACTATTTGCAGATGACATGATACTATACATAGAGAATCCTAAAGATGTTACCAGAAAACTACTAGAGCTAATCAATGAATTTGGTAAAGTGGCAGGATACAAAATTAATGTGCAGAAATCTCTTGCATTCCTATATACTAATGATGAAAAATCTGAAATTGAAATCAAGGAAACACTCCCATTTACCATTGCAACAAAAAGAATAAAATATCTAGGAATAAACCTACCTAAGGAGACAAAAGACCTGTATGCAGAAAATTATAAGAGACTGATGAAAGAAATTAAAGATGATACAAATAGATGGAGAGATATACCATGTTCTTGGATTGGAAGATTCAACATTGTGAAAATGACTCTACTACCCAAAGCAATCTATAGATTCAATGAAATCCCTATCAAACTACCACTGACAATTTTCACGGAACTAGAACAAAAAATTTCGCAACTTGTATGGAAACACAAAAGACCCTGAATAGCCAAAGCAATCTTGAGAACGAATAAAGGAGCTGGAGGAATCAGGCCCCCTGACTTCAGACTATACTACAAAGCTACAGTAATCAAGAAAGTATGGTAGTGGCACAAAAACAGGAATATAGATCAATGGAAAGGATAGGAAGCCCAGAGATAAACCCACGCACATATGGACACCTTATCTTTGACAAAGGTGGCAGGAATGTACAGTGGAGAAAGGACAGCCTCTTCAATAAGTGGTGCTGGGAATACTGGACTGATACATGTAAAAGTATGAGATTAGATCACTTCCTAACACCACACACAAAAATAAGCTCCAAATGGATTAAAGACCTAAATGTAAGGCTAGAAACTATCAAACTCTTAGAGGAAAACATAGGCAGAACACTCTATGACATAAATCGCAGCAAGATCCTTTCTGACCCACCTCCTAGAGTAATGGAAATAAAAACAAAAATAAGCAAATGGGACCTAATGAAACTTCAAAGCTTTTGCACAGCAAAGGAAACCATAAACAAGACCAAAAGACAACCCTCAGAATGGGAGAAAATATTTGCAAATGAAGCAACCGACAAAGGATTAATCTCCAAAATTTACAAGCAGCTCATGCAGCTCAATAACAAAAAAACAAACAACCCAATCCAAAAATGGGCAGAAGACCTAAATAGACATTTCTCCAAAGAAGATATACAGACTGCCAACAAACACATGAAAGAATGCTCAACATCATTAATCATTAGAGAAATGCAAATCAAAACTACAATGAGATATCATCTCACA
Source organism: Globicephala melas (assembly GCF_963455315.2). Lineage (NCBI taxonomy): Eukaryota > Metazoa > Chordata > Mammalia > Artiodactyla > Delphinidae > Globicephala > Globicephala melas. The sequence continues at coordinate 78,008,307 of NC_083335.1, forward strand.
CCAGTCAGAATGGCCATCATCAAAAAATCTAGAAACAATAAATGCTGGAGAGGGTGTGGAGAAAAGGGAACACTCTTGCACTGCTGGTGGGAATGTGAATTGGTTCAGGCACTATGGAGAACAGTATGGAGGGTCCTTAAAAAACTACAAATAGAACTACCATATGACCCAGCAATCCCACTACTGGGCATATACCCTGAGAAAACCAAAATTCAAAAAGAGTCATGTACCAAAATGTTCATTGCAGCTCTATTTACAATAGCCCGGAGATGGAAACAACCTAAGTGTCCATCGTCAGATGAATGGATAAAGAAGATGTGGCACAGATATACAATGGAATATTACTCAGCCATAAAAAGAAATGAAATTGAGCTATTTGTAATGAGGTGGATAGACCTAGAGTCTGTCATACAGAGTGAAGTAAGTCAGAAAGAAAAAGACAAATACCGTATGCTAACACATATATATGGAATTTAAGAAAAAAAGTGTCATGAAGAACCTAGGGGTAAGGCAGGAATAAAGACGCAGACCTCCTAGAGAACGGACTTGAGGTTATGGGGAGGGGCAAGGGTGAGCTGTGACAGGGCGAGAGAGAGTCATGGACATATACATACTAGCAAACGTAGTAAGGTAGATAGCTAGTGGGAAGCAGCCGCATGGCACAGGGATATTGGCTTGGTGCTTTGTGACAGCCTGGAGGGGTGGGATAGGGAGGGTGGGAGGGAGGGAGACGCAAGAGGGAAGACATATGGGAACATATGTATATGTATAACTGATTCACTTTGTTATAAAGCAGAAACTAACACACCATTGTAAAGCAATTATACCCCAATAAAGATGTTAAAAAAAAAATCTTTATTTGTTGAGACTGTGACTGACTCTAATGAGTGTATAACAAATACTTTTGCAAGTCAGGCGGTTTACAATTAACTGCTTTCAACGACATCAAAGGAAGCCCTTAAGTTGTCCCACTGATATATTTTTTAAAAAGTAATTTTTATGAATCATTATTGTGTTTTTTGTCATGTAGCTTAGAATTTAGAGTATTGAGTGGTATTGTTATATCAAAATTCCTTTTGGTCCCATCTATGTGTTTATGTAAAGAAGTATTCCCTGCACTTAGATTTATACAAATGAGAAATAGATCTAGTATTGGTTCTGAATTTTGTCTCATTCTAGAAATAAATAATATTCATTAACGAGCATACAAACTAATTGCGTGGGGAAAAATAAGCACAGACTGCATTGGAGATGCTTTTCCACTAAATGTTTATCTTTTTCTTTAATGATGTATATTTATTATACATTTATGCTATTGTAAGTATTTGTATACTAACAATAATTTTAATAATTCAATCTGGAAGAAAAATTTAACTCAGTCTCTTTTGATCACTGGGGAATTTTAAAAACTTTTAACTTCAACATGTATATATGTTTCTATTGAAAAGCAATACCAGAGTGTAAAAATGTTTATGCATGAAAATATATATTAGGATAAAATTTTGTGATGAATATAGGATATATACATATAAATTTATAAATATATAAATTTATAAATATAAATATATAAATTTATATGTAAAATTTCTATTCAAGTTCAAAAAATTATTTTAAATTTCCAATATTAAAATATGTGCATTTTTAAAAAATGGATGATGGCAGATGTCAAATAGTTATAGTATTTTATTTCATTGGATCCACTTAAAAGAGCAATGTAACAATCTCATTTAAAAATTTCAGCAGTAACAGTACAAAGGAAGTTATATCCTTTGCAATTACATACATTTGTAATGAAAACATTTAGATATCACCCTAAAAGTTGTGAGTGGGTACATTAGTATTTCAGAATACTCCTTGTGGACACATGAGACAAAATTTTTGAAGCAATATATTCAAGCTTAGTGAATTTCATTTGTAGATATCTACCACACCTACAACTTATGTCCTCAAATAATATGTTGAGTTTTATAAAATAAAGCATATTAGTATCCTAGATGTTGGTACAGTCATTAGAAAAACACAGGTAATAAGCTCTTCTAGTTTTTTATAGTTCCCAGAACTGTCTTCGTTTCATACTGAGAAAAGAAAAGCCTCATTAACTGAGGCTCCTTAGGAGGTATTCTACCCCAGTTTTGTTTGGCCAAGAAGTTACTTAATGGAAATTTTACCCCTTGCTTCTCAAAGTGTAGTCCGTGTACCAGCAGCATGGGCATCACCTGGGAACTTGTTAGAAATACAGAATCTCAGGCCCTACTTCAGATGTACTTAATCAGAATCTTCATTTTAATAATACCCCTAGACCATTCATAGACACATTAAAGTTTGAGTTCTAGGAAGGCTTAGGCTGTACAATCTGGAGTCTAGGACTAGGGCATTAACTATTATCACTTAGGGAAAGATTCTATAGTGCAGCTCCAAGGGGAGCCAGTCATTTATAAATATTTTGAATGTACTTCAAAAAGCAATTTAAACTACTTTAGGCAATTATTTCTTATTTTATGATTATTTTTACAGTTATTTTAACAAGGATCACAATGTAGGCAATTATTGTATAAGAACATATTTTAATTAGAAATCCCAATATATGCAGTTATTGTCACATTAGCTCAATGAAATCTTTTCTAATAACCGTTTAAACTCATTACCCTTGAATACTTGTCAATTCACAATTTAACTTATCATTTTAAACAATTTGCTTTATAATTAACAGATGAAATAAAATGAACTCTTAGAATATAAGCACTGGAGGAAATTACAAAGATCTTATCTAGGGCCAAAGTAACCCTTAAAGGGATTTTCCAATGGCTTTAGAATACCAAGGAAGAATAAGAAACCTTTTTATTTCTTTGAAATTCTATCTGTATAGACCACAATCACTTTCACATACTTGCTGCTAACAATACTTGTAGGAAGACTAGTCAGTGGCACCCCTAACAGTTGAGTTGATATGCTACTATCATTTTCCTGTAGAGTCTCTGACATCACAGGCAAACCCTATTGAAATGGACCTATGGGTCCAAGGCCTGTGGGGATCCTCCTCTGGCTGAGACTGTGATGCTGTCTATTGATCTTAATCTCCCCAGAAGCCCTTCAGAGTCTATGGGTACAAATACAGGAGGTCCACTCTGACCTGTTGCCAAATACTTCTGAGTTTGTTTCTTGAGAAATTGATTTCACTGGGCCAAAGCTCCCAAAGTAGGTGAATGCCCCTACCTCTATACAATAACCCATAGAAACGCCTTTTCTTCCTTCTGCAGAATCCAGAAGTTCTGAAGCCCTGAATTCAACTGAAGTGTCCCAAAAATTGGGGTGTGGTTACACAAAGCTCACCATCCCAACTCTTGCACATGGTACACTGAATTATTTATACTCATTAGGATGAACTGTAATGCTTAGGTTCTGTTTGCGCTAAAGCTCTTATCTGCTCAGAAGACAGAAATCAAAGACAATTGTGTTGTTGCCATAGAAGTCAAGGAATAGCCTACAATTGAGGGGGAAAAGGGTTTTAATACACTGAGACCCCCACCCCCAGTACTTCCAACAGTGGGAGTTAAGTACAAATGTGAGTTTGACAAGGAGTTATAACAGTTAGTGCAGGATTTAAATAAACTTGTTGTTTGAAAGAGAGTAAGATCCAGGGCAGATGTACATGTGTAGGAAAGGGGTAGGTGTTGACCTGGAGGGAAAATTGCTCAAGGCTCACTGCCAAGGTCACAACATGTATTAGTCTGCTTGGGCTGCCATAACAAAATACCATAGACTGGGTGGCTTAAACAACAAAAATTTACTTCTCACAATTTTAGAGACTGGAAATCCAAGATCAAGGTGCTTGCAGAAGAACACCTTCTTGCTGTGTCCTTACATTGTATAGACAGAGCATTAGTGTCTCTTCCCCTTCTTATAAGTTTGCTAATCCTATCATGAAGGCCCCACCCATGTAACCTTATCTAACCCATATCATCTCCTAGAGGCCCCATCTCCAAATATCATCACATCAGGAGTTAGGGCCTCAATGTATAAATTTAGGGGGGGACACAATTCAGTCCATAGCACAACCCATTTCCCAAGCCACAGTGGGATGGGTCAATGTGAGTTAGGATCTAAGAAGAGGTAATATATATATATACATCTAGAATAATGGAGTCAATCAGCCCTGTGTTTTTCATGCATCAGAGTTAAAGAATTATCATCAAAAACACTCAACCTTTTCTTCACAGCTTAAACTAGAGATATATGTAAAGAATAGCTCTAGAATGTCCCCCTCTTCTGTAACTTTTAGCCATTGAGTCATTCACCCCAACAAAAAGCTGGAGTATTAGAAGTCTATGTAGTGTCGGCCACATGTATAAATAAAAAGAACATTGATACTGTCTTGGATAGTACTTTCCTGTCATAGCTTCATCGTGAGAAGTAGCTTTGTAAGAAACTGAACCCTGATGAGAAAGTCCACAAACCCACATAAAGTGGCTACACATTCTTTCAATGGGACTTCTGAATAGACTGCTCAATTATCACAGCCAGGCCAGTAATTCCAGCTCAAGTCAGTCTTTAGATGGACAACTCTACTGGGTGTCAGTCATAGTGAGAAGTTGCCATTATTCCCCAGTGCAGCAAACCAAGGAAAGTGAGGAACTCAATATGATATGACAAGGAAATGGAAGTTGAGGGCATCAATAACTTTCCCCCTTTCTTAAAGATCACTGTAACTGTGCTGCCTAAAATCTTGTGTTTTAAAAGTAGAGTGCTGGGCTTTCCTGGTGGTGCAGTGGTTGAGAGTCCGCCTGCTGATGCAGGGGACACAGGTTCGTGCCCCAGTCCAGGAAGATCCCACATGCCGCGCAGCGGCTGGGTCCGTGAGCCATGGCCGCTGAGCCTGCGCGTCCAGAGCCTGTGCTCCTCAACGGGAGAGGCCACAACAGTGAGAGGCCCGCGTACCACAAAACAAAAAAAAAAGAAAGTAGAGTGCTAGGCCAGTGACCAAAAACCTTAGATGTGGAATGGTCCTTGCTTTCTTCGAGATTGAGTTTGTACCACAGCTCCATACAATCCAACTATAAATGTTCAGCTCAAGGAATTTAACCAGAATTTGTTAATAGATGTATGGTCAAGTTAATACATGGAAAATGAAGAAAGTGCAGTCAGTTTTGAGATTTTCTGGGTGAATCTGAGGTGTAATAACTGTTTTAAAGGAGGACAAGAAACCTGAAAGTTGTGGTCAATGGGATCGCAAAGGCAACTGGCAAGATGTGGGAGTCAGTTTGAGAAATGAATAGATAAGGCCAAGATGAAAGAAAAGATAGCATATAAGAAATATATTTGGCCTTAAAAGCTTTGTAGTTTGGATAAAGCACAAGGTGGGATAAGTGAAAACAGTTGGGAAATGTAATACCTCAGTGATATTTAAGGGACCATTCCTGCACACTACATAGTTTCCAGCTGTAGTGGCACTGGAGAAATATTTTCTAGGACAACACCAAAGTCCTTCCTGTAGATACTTAGTGGCACTATTATCAAGTTCTTCCTGCATCAACTTTAATTCCCAAGAAGGTAGGTCGGTTAGGACTTGTTAGTTATTCCAGATTCCCTTGAAGACGGTGACCCTCAACAAAAGGAAATCAGAAAGCTGTGTTTTCAGGAGAGGATATTTGTGTTGGTTTCTAAGTACAGAGTGAACTTTGATGCCTTGGAACATTTAACATACTAGTCTTACCCTACTGGTTACCCTTATGGGGTCAGATAATTCAAAACCATGAATATGAAAGGATAACTGTAAAAGAGGCTCGTTTGATTCTCCATGAAAGATTTTCAATAAACGAAACTCAACAACAGGGGATGATGTAAATATACCAACAAGTTACAAAAATTTAGGAATAAAATTTTTGAAAGGGGATAAATTATTACTACCTCATCAAAGAAATATGAACAAATCTGCAATTACTTGGCAGTTGTATAGATCTAAGAGTAGTATCAGAGAAACACAAATTTTAGAATAATAAAAACTTTTAGATTGTCTTTCAAAGTAATAACGTCGAATTTCTGGGGACATTATTGATTACTCCAGTATCCATTTCAATCCTCCTTCATTGTATAGGACCTATGCAATTTTTGTGGGATTGACCCCAACCCCAACTTCGGGAGCGGCACTTGATTAGCATGAGCCAATTATTCAAACAGATTCACTTTGTTAATGTAATTGTTTCTGAAATAAGTATATAAAGTGAAACTAAAATAAGTGGACACAGCATTGTCTTTGGTCATAGTATAAGGACAGGCAAATGACCTATGAAGTTCCCAATCAAAGTAAAGCAAAATTTTGATCAAAAGTTGCTCTAAAAAGGTTTTCTTTGTCACTGGATATGAATAAGGGAGCATATAACTCCCAAAGTTGCTGACAGCCATATTGTAACATAAGCTTCAGAATGAAACTGACAACACAGAGAAAATAGAAGATGGAACAAAAGTAGGTTTCTGGTGACAGCATTGAATACATTCATTTATTAGGGCTGTCATAAAAAAGTACCACAGATTCAGTGGCTTAAACAAAACAAATTTATTTTCTCCCAGTTCTGCAGGCTATGAGTCCAAGATCAAGGTGTCGGCAGGGTTGACTCTTTTCTGAGGCCACTTTCCTTGGCGTTCCAGATAGCCATCTTCTCTATTTTCACATGGTTGCTCTTCCAGGTATGTCTGCATTCTGATCACCTCTTCTTATAAGGACACAAGTTATATTACATTAAAGCCTACCCATGCAACCCCATTTCACTATAAATACCACTTTAAAGACACTACGCCCAAATACATTCACATTCTGAGGTATTGGGGGCTAAGACTTCTACATACGAATTTGCAGGGGAAACGATTCAGCCCATAACAGTGAGCACTTAGATTAAGCCCAATCTGACATCTATAAGATTATTCAAATAATTACCCAATAAATTACTGTTATTTTAAATCAGTTTGAGATTGCTTTCCTACTGATATAACACCATAATAGTGATATTTTAAAGAATTACGCGATATGGTGGAAAAAAAACTATAAGTAACAAAAAGGATACAAACAAGATACAAAATAAATGTCACTTTATGCAAAACTAGATAATATTTGTTACAAATTGGAGTCACACACAAAAAAAACTCTTTAAGCTTAAAATAACTCACTATTTCTCCAAGCTAAGTCTCCAAATCTAAAAGAGCCTACACATGCGTTGGAGAAATTCTTATTATATGTATTTCTGTGTAGTCGTATACCAAAAAATATGCCTGTGTGTTATGTGATTGGGAAGAGGTGTGTATTTAGGATTATATATCAGTGAATATGAATATCAGAAATATACAGAAAAATATGTATGCACATAAATATATTTGTGTATGAATATAAAGGATTTCTGTATCCATATATGTTTTGTGTGAACTTGTGTGTGCAAAAAATATGAAGAACCTGTGAAAAATTAAGAGGCACCCAAGCAGGGCAGCTGAGGGGTGGAGCTAGAGAGCCTGAGAGGGTGGAGGTGGGAAGTACCTGCAGAGGAAAAGACCACCTAGAGTTTCCAGAGATCTAAATTTTGGAAAGGAGAGGAGCGGCCTAGGAGTGGCTCCAGGGCAATGGAGGCTGGCCGCATAGGGTTTAGGAGGAAGGGGAGGCCTCTTCACTAACAGGAAACTAAGAGCCTAGTCCTATGCAGAAAGAGGGAGGAGACTACTGCATCAGTAGCGGCTGGTGGGAGACCCATGTGCCAGAGAGGCAACCACCACAAACAAGGAGGCAGAGGGCCCTTGAGCCCAGCGCTGAAGACACCGCCCATCGCCATCCTCCTCGCCTACCACCCCCCCCCGACCTACTAAACACGCTCGCCGCCTAAGGATCCTCCCCTTCCAGCTCTTGCAAACACCCGGCTCCTCCGGAGCCTGCGGATCCTTCTTGGACGCAGGCTCACCGCAAAGGAAGCTGCGAGGTGCCCGATTTGCACACGTGAAGCCCGAGATCCGGGGCGGTGGACGCCAGGCAAGGCAAGGCCATTGGTGGGCGCTGGGATGGAGAAGGGGGATGGGATGGACTCCTGCAGGAGATAAGGGGTGGAGGCGGGCGCCGGGGTGGGAAGGGGGAGTGCAATGGGCAGTAGGAAAGGGGAATAGCGTAAGGAATCAGGCAAGACATTGAAGGTGAGCACGGAGAGGCGAGGGCGCTGGGGGCCAAGAAAGAGAGTGGGGGTGGACGGGGGCGTGTGGGTAGCAGACTGGGGTGCTCAGAGCAGGAGGACAGTGCATGCGGGTCAGGGCGGTGGAGGGACAGGGGTTTTGCAGGGGATTGAGAGTGGGCACCAGTGGCAGGTGACGGAGGCTGGGGTCTCTGAACAAGGAGGTAGCCCGCCCCCTCCTGCAGAGCTCCTAACCCCAGGCAGCACCACTGCCGCTGCCGCCTTCTCCCGCAACCTCAAGGAACCTAGAAGGGAGAGCACTTTCAGGCACACAGCCAGGATTTCCAGCATTGCTGCCAGGCTCATGGGGAAATTTTAGGCGCTGGCGCAGGGTACATGGAGACGACGCTGTCGGGAGAACTTCACCTTATGGCATATTGAATGTTCCTCTCTTCTCTTCTCTCCTCCTCCTTGCAGACATGAAAACCCCCAACTCGCAGGAGGCCGAAGGGCAACAAACCAGGGCAGTTGCAGGACGGGCCACTGGGTCTGCAAACATGACAAAGAGAAAAGCCTCCCAAAAGAAACAGAGAGGCAGACCTTCATCCCAGCCCCGCAGGAACATCGTGGGCTGCAGGATTTCACACGGATGGAAGGAAGGCGATGAGCCCATCACCCAGTGGAAAGGAACCGTTCTGGATCAGGTGCCTATAAATCCTTCTCTTTATCTGGTGAAATATGATGGAATTGACTGTGTCTATGGACTGGAACTTCACAGAGATGAAAGAGTTTTGTCTCTTAAAATTCTTTCTGACAGGGTGGCATCATCTCAAGTCAGTGATGCAAACCTTGCAAATACCATAATTGGTAAAGCTGTGGAACATATGTTTGAGGGTGAGCATGGTTCTAAGGATGAATGGAGAGGAATGGTCTTGGCCCAAGCACCTATCATGAAAGCCTGGTTTTATATTACCTATGAGAAAGATCCTGTCTTGTACATGTACCAGCTTCTAGATGATTATAAAGAAGGAGACCTCCGTATCATGCCAGAGTCCGGTGAGTCTCCTCCAGCAGAGAGGGAGCCAGGAGGAGTTGTAGATGGCCTGATAGGTAAACATGTGGAATATACCAAAGAAGATGGCTCCAAACGGATCGGCATGGTCATTCACCAAGTGGAAGCCAAACCCTCTGTGTATTTCATCAAGTTTGATGATGATTTCCATATCTATGTCTATGATTTGGTGAAAAAGTCCTAACTGTTAGGGTAAACTTTGCCACATTTGTGAAAACAAATGTGTACTTTGTAGACATGCAAAATAATGTTACTTTTCAGTGTATTGAAAGTTTTAGGGTCCCTGTTAATCCGACATCTTTGCCAGCATAACTGTTGTTTTGTCCTGAAAAATACAAATTTATGTGGCCATGACATGCTGTGTGTAAGGAATTTGTCATGTTGAAATGATTGGGTGTGTTTGGTGGCTAGGGCATGAAAGGAAGGAACAGCTGTAAATTCAGGCTGTGAATAAAGTTCAGCTAGTATCATAATCAGTCATCTAAAAATGGAATAGGACTTAGCTGGTCTGGTCTAGGGAGGGGGGAGGAGAAGGAACTAGAGATGAGCTGTGGGGGAAGGGAGAAGGGGAGGTGGCTGCTTAGCAGGAGGTGGGGAGGGGTCAAAAATGGAGAGGCTCCCTAGCGGGCGGGATGACCTAAGAGGGGGAGGCACACAACTGGGAGGGGGTGAAGAATAACAGAGGGAGAGTGAGATCTTGAGGCTTAGAGGAAAACAGACAGAATAAATTGAGTAGAGAGGGACACAAGGACGTTTAGAAGAGATCCAGAGCAAGGGAGAGAAAGATGAAGTTGGCAGAGATCTGGGGAGAAGCTAAAAGGATACGCAAATGGAGTTCTATGCATGAGTGAGGGGCCAGAAGGGGAGGGACATCGAGGAAAGAGGAATTCTAAGATGAAAGACTGACAGAGGGAGTGAGAATACAGACAACAAGATATGGGGAGTAGGATCCATGAGAGATGGGAAGACCCAAGGAAAAATAGGACTTCTGGCAGTATCCAAATTGCCCTCCCTAGCTCTGTGCCCAAAGAAGGTGGCAACTGTCAAAGAAACCAGGTGGATTGGAGCTTCCCTAGGACATTTTGACAGGAATGTCTCAAGAGTTAAGCAGGAGCCAAGTTTATACCTAAAAGCCTTTTATAATATCAGGGAGTTCATGCCACACCCGCTGAGCAGAACCCAAACCCTCAGCCTAAACACACTAACATGGCACTCCATAAGCAGGGGCCTGTGGGCAGCTTCCTCGTATTTTCCAGAGGACCCAAGAGCAGTAAATCTCAGACCAGAAGGCCTTGGTTCCCTTCGCCTACACTGAATAAACGATTCTTGTGGGGAACAGGTCAGTGGGGTGCTCAGAACTTAAGAGATGTGCCACCTTGCATTTGGAAAGCATTTTATCCAGAAAAATGGAAACTTGCTAAACCCAGGTACAGCACTCTCCTCACTGTTCTTCCTCCTCCTGGACTATACCTGGCCTCCTTACAGAGGAGGGGCATCGGAGGATTGAGCTTAATGTTTCTCTCCCGGGTGTGGGGAATACTTGACTGTCCATGCTTCTTTCAGCAGTTGCCTAAAACCACAGGTGGCTCCACCCAGTGCTTCACCAGATGGAGGTCTGCTGCCTCCAGATGCCCCATTCTGGCTATATCCCGACAAAGCCAGTGGCTACTGGCCTTTCACAGGTACCTTCTGACCTGTCTTGCCCACTTCACGCACACGGGGAGCTGTGATGGAAATTTGTGCAGCTCTATTTCCAGGTGAGATAGATGGCATGCGCAGTTGGGTGGGGAGTTGTGACTTTGTATAACTAAGTCCTTCGACTGTATGGTACCACATAGGTGGTTGGTGGGGAGAGGGTGTTGTAACCCCCAATAAGTTCCCTCAGAGATACAATGTCCCAACACATGGGTCTTTGTCCTTCTCTCCTTCTTTCCTTTCCCTGGTCCAGCTGTGGAAGTTTCCTTCAAAACCCTCTCTCTGGTTTTCCCACTCCACACTTCATTGAAATATACCCCTACCCTCAAAGAAACAGTTCTGGTGACTACCCAATGCCCAGGTTTCCTTAACTCCAGGCATAGCAGGGAAAGAGGGAGGCAGGGAACTTCCAAGAGTTGAAAGAAGTTGGTAATTCCAGTTCATTCTCTCCACCCAACACGGCCTGAAGTTGTTTGCCTCAAGAATTACACAAGGCAAGCCCACCTCACCAGAACAGGGATAAGTTTTCTTTTATACAGCACATAATTCAGTCTAGCAAACACCTGCAGGCCACTCATGGGCCAATTTCAGCCCGCTGTCATATTTTGCTTGATCGTCATGTTTTTATCATTCTCCATTTTAAAATTAGCTACTTAGACATTTGGGGGATTTCACATTTCAAAAATCCACATTTCTGGCTTACCTGAAAAAATAAAAACAAAAACAATAGACCAAGGATTAGGGCCCACATTCCAACAATGATACAAGCAGCTGGCTCTGAGGAAGGGCTCAGCCATTTTAGACTCAGAATGCTCTCTCAATGGGGCCACACCCCCAGTTGGCCTGCTTCGCTCTAATAAAATGCCCAGTTGTCTCCTGGAGGCACTTGCATTGGTAGTTTTGGGGCTAGACCCAGGGAAAACTGCCTAGCCCCTCTTTGGCTTACTTTAACCCAACTTGCTTTTTAATTTATTTGCTCTATTTTCATCTCACCAATACTTAGTTCAGGTGGTCTCTCTGCCAGGCAGTGTTCTAGACACAGGTCCTTATGATATGGTTATAAACAAATAAATAATCTTATCTTCATGGAACTTTCATATTAGTGTGGGAGACAGACAGTAGCCAAGAGACAATAAGTAAAATATAAAGTATTTTCCAAGTGATGAGAGTTAGGAAGGAAAAAATAAAGCAAAGAACAGGGAGACTTAAATTCCAGGGAGGAGGCTGAACAGAGGGCCTCACTGAGAGCCTGGTTTTTGTGTAAATATCTGAAGGCAATGAGAGAACTGGCCCTGTGGCTGTCTCGGGACGGAGCATTCCAGGTAGCAGGACAGCAAGTGCTGAGGTCCCAAGGCAGGAGTAGGCCTGGCATGTTCAAGGAACACTGAGGATACCAGCATGGCTGGAGCTGAGTGAGCAAGGTAGAGAATATCAGAAAGTGAGTTCAGAGAGGTGATGTGGATCTGGGAGAAGCATATAGCTTGGAGCCTCGGAGGGCCTAGAATGGAATTTGACTTTTACACTGTGTGTGATGGGGAGCCATTCGAGTATTTTCAGCATAAGCACAACATGATTTGTCTCATATTTTAACAGGATCACTGGAGACTCTGGAGTATAGTCTGTAATGGGGCACAAAGATGGAAAACAGGAGATCAATTCGGGACTATTCCAATAATCCAGGTAACAGATATGATGGTTTAAACCACTCTGGCAGCAGTGAGTGCAATGTGAAATTGGTCTAATTCTGTCTATATTTTGCAGTGTATCTTGCCTGATTTGTCCTTAGACAAGATATTTGGTGGAAGAGAGGTGTCAGTTACAATGCTAGGCTTGCTAATATCCTTGAGACACACAATTTCCCAAATGAAAATACAGATGAAGCATTTGGGCTCTTCCTTCCTTAGACTGAGTGTATAATTCTGATGAAGTGAGATTGAGAAACTGACCAAGAAAACCTGTATACATTCCTACTGTTGCTTCACCTCCTTGGAATGTTCCCTTCTCCTTCTATTGGAAACAGGTAAGAAGTAAAAGTTGCTATCATGATAACAGCAGCAGGTACCCCAAACAGAGTTTATCATGGGTTTAAATCAGTTAGTACAGAATTTAACATAATTAGTTATTTAAAAGGAGGCTGGTTTTGGGCAGGTCTTAAACTTTCTTATTTGTATAGATGCATTTACTAATGTAGAATTGTTTTAAGTGCATTGCCTAGATCACATTCCATCCCCCTTGCCCTAGCCCAAATGATATTGTCCTTTCTGGGTTAAAATGGAGGTAGGTATGATATTAGTGATTAATTATCAGTTATGGGATCACACAATCAGTCTTGGTTTGGGCATGTATTACATTTAAAGGAATATTGTCAGATTCTCCCAACCCTTTCCCCCAGGAGACAACTACAAAGTGCCGCTTTGGAACGGCAAAAGTTTCCTTTCATGTCTTAGGTATGACAGTACATCCCCTAATGACCCAGGTCCTGTATTTATCTTGAAGAAGTAAGGTCAGGTCATGGCATACCTATAATGGTTGTTCCTTCCCTTCCAGAATGAAATTGTGCCACAGCTCATCATAATTTTTTGGTTGAGGTTCCAAAGGACCAATAATTAAAGCACTTTTTCTCCATGCAAGTTTGTAACCATTTGAGAGACAGGCAAAATAATGACACAAATAGAGGTCAAAATATCTCCTTTATAATTGATAAAAGATGGCTTGGAGGACATACTTAGCTCTCAGGACACAAGTATTTCCTCATACTTCATCCCGTCACAGGCAAAGCTGGATATAACTACAGGTGCCACTGGCCCACAAAGTTTTCTCTATGTTTTAAATAAATTAGATTGTGCCTAAAAGAGATAAATACAAAAAACAATGCAAAAGTTTTCTGACATGTCCAACCTCTTAATCTCACCAGTTAAAGAAGTCACTGGGAGATATGAAGCCAGGGGAATGAGGGTCCTAGTTGACAACCACTATACATAGTACTTGGTAGAAGAAACAAAATGAAATCTCTTTTTCAAAAATTATTTTTATTTTCAAAAAATATTTCATTTTATTGAAGCATATAATTGGCATATAACATTATTTAGTTTCAAGTGTGCAATATAATGATTTGATTTTGTATATATTACAAAATGATTTTAGTAGTCTAGTTAATATCCATCACCATTCATAGTTACTATTTTTTTCTTGTGATGAGAATTTTTAAGCTCTACTCTCTTAGCAGCTTTCAATATGCAACACAGTATTATTAATTATAGTCACCTTGCTGTACATTATGTCTATATGACATTTATTTTATAGCTGGAAGTTTGTACCTTTTGACCCCTTTCACCCACTGTTTCTTACATTGTGCAGTTAATATGTTGTACAACATACCTGGGCACAATTTGCAATGGGTTATAGTTTAAAGGATTAATATTTTCAGTGTGGCTTTAATGTCATTTTTTTCGACATCTTTATTGGAATATAATTGCTTTACAATGGTTTGTTAGTTTCTGCTGTATCAAAAAGTGAATCAGCTATACATATACATATATCCCCATATCCCCTCAAATCAATTTGAGAGGATTCTGAAGTAAGCCATGAACTGCCTAGTTCACTCCTTAAAGAAAAAAACAGTAGATATTGAAGGAGGGCCCTCACGAAGTGGGCATGACTCCTCTGGCTCCCCTATAATCTTCTTGTATCCATCATGAAGGAAGAGAAGTACACCACTAGTTGACCAAAAGAGTGGCTAATAAACTCACTGGCTTAAAAAAAGAGTAAAATGTAGGTAGAGGAAAACTCTTTTGCTAAATCACTTTAAAATGTTGGATAAAATATGACAGATCGGGCTTCCCTGGTGGCGCAGTGGTTAAGAATCCGCCTGCCAATGCACAGGACACGGGTTCGAGCCCTGATCCGGGAAGGTCCCACATGCCGCGGAGCAACTAAGCCCCGTGCGCCACAACTACTGAGCCTGTGCTCTAGAGCCCTCGAGCCACAACTACTGAAGCCCGTGTGCCTAGAGCCCATGCTCTGCAACAAGAGAAACCACCGCAATGAGAAGCCTGCGCACCGCAACGAAGAGTAGCCCCCGCTCACCACAACTAGAGAAAGCCCATGTGCAGCAACGAAGACCCAACACAGCCAAAAATAAATAAATAAAATAAATAAATTTATTTTTAAAAATATGACAGGTCTCCTTTTAAATATATAGCTGAACTTTAAAGATTGTGAAACAAATCCCCAAGGGCCAACGATGAAGAAATAACTGAAAACAAAAGCAGTAAGCACATGACATGATGCTTTGGCAGCTGGGGAGAGAAATGTGTTATCTCAGTAACTAAAGGATTTAGAATAGAAGATAAGGCCTTAAGTTGATTAAATTGGGTGTTGGGAATGAAGATTTCCTTGCTGTCCTTTCAAATCTCCACATAATAGCTGGCGTGATCTTTTAAAATATAAATGAGATTATATCACCTTCTTGCTTAAAACTCTCCAAAGGCTTCCTATTGCAGTTGATATATAACCCGATCTTCTTGCTTTACCCTGCAAGCCCTAGATCATGCATTCTCAGCCAGGAAGACATTGCCCCCAAAGGGGAGAAAATTGATCCTTGGTATGGGGGGGGGTGAAAAAAATCTTGGCTATTAGAATGGTTTGTGGCCTTCCAAAGCTCAAAATCTTATTCCTTAGAATTTAATTACTCTCACTGGGTTTTCTTAGACATAGCATGAGCAACATTGACATTGAGTACATAGAAATATACAAAATATATGCAAGATCAGTGTTACAAAATCCTAGCAAAAATAATGGCTGTGATTGGAGGGCTTTCAATTCATTGCTCATTCCTGAAGTCATATCCTGTGAAGTGACCTATGTGTGCCTATTGGCTGCCATTGAAGGCCTTTATATTTTGTCCTCTATGTCCTTGTATATGACTTGAGCTTTGAGAATTAAATAAAAATAGTATTTATTTAATTCTACAAAAGTTATTTAGCACATCATTTATTATGTCAAATGATGAAAAGAAAAAAATGATGAAAAAAATGTCAGTGATATATGAATGAATATCTAGCAGCTAGTTAAAACTTATTTTCTCATATCAAGCAAAAGTTAAAAGTTGAATTCACTGAAAATAACTTTTAAGAAATTAAAAATTTCAATTGTTTTGCTTTGGCTAGAAAAATAGGTTTTGAATTATTTAAAAATTTTGATTACACTGATATGTATATAAATTGCTAAGTTGCAATTCATAGATTTTATACATTATAATTTATATAAGTAAATAAATTCTATTAAAAGTCACTCAACAAATACAGTTGTTACATGTTAACAGTTTGTGAATTTTAAATTTAACTTCTATCTTCAAATTTCATTTATTCTTAACCCTACATAAGCCTTGCTATTTTTTATGTATGTGTGTATTTTTATGTATAAAGCACAGATGCACATACATTTATTAAACAGACTCTTTGCCATTTCAGATACCTTCCATTTCAAGTATTAGAAAACCCAGACTCAAATTGCTGTACCTATAAAGAAGTTTCTTATCTCATAACTTGGAGTCACAACTAGGACTCCAGGAATGGTATGATCAGCAGCTAAATGAAATGATCAAAGGGCTCAGAGTATTCTCATTTCCTCCTCTGCCATATTCAATGTGCTGGTTTTGCCCTCAGGCTGGTTACACAGATTCCAAGGGTCATATACAGAAATAGCATCACCCTAAAGAAGAAAAGGAAACATCATTTTCTGTTTCCCTTAAGCATAAGTTTCTTTCAGAAGTACCCCAACATATATCATCATACTTAATTGGCCAAGATTAGATCATATGCCAAATGCTAAGCCAATCACTTGCAGGGGGAATAACATTATCACAATTAGCTTAGAGTAACCTTTTAGAGTGGGATGAATATTGAGAAGTCAGTGGCCATGACCACCTACAGGTACAGAATGTGTCACTAGGACAACAGTCTCCCTCTTTTGCTTACCTTGGCTGTGATCTCTTCTCTGTGCTGCTTTGTCCTCTGTCTCCAGATGATGATAAGGTGAATAGAGCAGCTTGATCTTCTTATCCTCTCAGCTTAACTCATGTCCAGTGGACAAGATCACTTACTTCATACCCAGGAGTTTGTGCAAAATATCATTGTGCCTCATTGGCTCTGACTAGGTGGGGTGCCTAGTCTTAAAACAATCACTCTGACAGTATTTCAGTTCTCTGAAAGGGCAGACTTAGGTTGTTCCCAAGAGGAAAATGGGCACACTATTATCAGAAGAGGTGTGATTGAATGCTAGGCTGCAATACCACGTGATGCTCCAATTCAATACATTTTGCTGCCCATCAACCATATGAACCATTCTTGCCATTTACACATGTTCAAAAATGTCTCCATTGTGTTCTTTCATCAATTACCGATGAAATATGAATTGCCACTATCTATTTGGAAAATATCTTTGCAAGAATAACTGCTTTAAAAAATTTTAAGGCCATAGACTATTTACAATTTTTGAAATTTGAATAAATTGGAAAGAAAATGTGTGGCCTTTTGTTGTCTTCTTTTTTTTCAACATATTCGTGAGATTCATTCAAGTTGTTGCATGTAGTTGTAGTTTGCTCATTCTCAATCCTGTATGATATTCCATTGTATGAATGAATATACTACAACATATGCAGTCCACTGTTGATGGAAATTTCGGTGATTTCCAGTTTGGAGCTATTACAAATAGTTGAACACATATTTTTTAATAAATATAGAGTTTTGGATTTTAGTGATAGACTAAGCAGTTCAAAAATCTTTCTCATTAATTAAACAATCAAAGCTGGATGAAGTTAAAACAATAAACTCAAAGGTATCTGAGAACTAAGAAGATAGGAAATAATTACCAAGCCAAGATATATGAGAGAACAGGTCCAAAAGACAGTGAATTTGGTGGATGTTTTTCCCTTGAGGAAATGTAACCACTTTAGAGGGAACTGCTGAAAGGCTTAGAACAGGAGAGGTTATGACTTCTTGTTGAAGCTAAGGATACAGAAATTGGAGTCCAGAGCCCCGGTAAAACTCCTTCACTTTTGCTTGGGACTCCAAGGGTAAAATCCTAGGGATAAAAGTTAGCCAGAACTAAATAAACTCTCCCACAAACTAAAGCATACCTGTAATTTGCTATCCATAAAAAATTGTATGAACTTTTATTTGCATCAGCTCTAGATGTGAAATTCTTTTTTCACACTCGATATTAACATTTTTATACTTTGATCATTGAATCAAAATTTTTTATTGATGTTCTCTCCCTTTTAGTAATTATTTTATTGTTTTAATCTTAGCTGCTCTGTTAACATTTAACCCATCATCTGATTCAGATACTATACGTAACTATTAAACATTCAGGTTGTTCACTGGGTTTTGGTTTGCTCAGTTGCTTTTTCTTCTGTATTATTTTGCTGCATTTTGCATTTTAATAGATCTGTTGATATTAGAATAAATTCAGTGTAAAATTTTCCTCAATTTTGTAAAGTCATTCTAGCCTTCCTTAAAGAATACTTCTGCAACGAATTATAAAACCATCATTTTACCTAATTGTTTCTTATAAACTTATTTTTTTCCTGAAGCTATCTTTTCTGATAAGTAGATCAAATTACCAGTTATTGTGGAAACATAATCCCAATGTTCAATAATGGCAGAAAAGTTAAATTGTGGTCCCTGTAAAACTGAGTTTTATGGACCAAAGGCCATATATGTAGTAGGTACTCAATAAATATTTGATTAACGAATAAGAGAAATAATAGTTTTCAAAATGTTTAATATCCTTAGAAGATGCATACTCTATATGGAAAAAATCAGGGCATTAACTTGCCTATGCAAAATGATCCCAGTTTTGTAAGAGCCTAGAAAATGGCAAGACAAATAACGAGTATTAATATATTGCTGGGAGCCCTAGGGAATGGGAGCTAGAATTGCAGTTGATTGTTTTCTTCCTATCAATTTTCCGAAATTTACACAGTGTTAACATTGTGGAAGGAATTCATTTGCAATAGAGTAAAAGTAAAAGAAGAAGAAAAGGGGGGAAATCCTTAAGAAGTAAAGTCCAGTAATGACCAGTAAGGAAAGATTACACAGCGATTGGGTCAAGATGGCAGACTGAGCACATTTCTCCCTTCCTACCACAAATTCCTGTAAATGACAGGAAAGGCATATTTATGTATAAAGAGTAAATACATAAGGGCACTGGGAAAAAGAAAGAAACACATTCCTGGGAGGTGGAAAGCAGATGGAGCAGGGCCACTGACAGGGTGGAGGTGGAGGTGAGCACAGGAGCCAAAGGGCCCTGAAAGGGAGGGGGGAGAGAGGAGGGGGCAAAAGGGTGGAGGATTGTAGGCCCAGCTGCTCCAGATTTGGGAAGGGGGCGGGATCGGGAAACGAGGAGCACCACCCATGCTCAAAGCACTGGTGGGCTTGAGAGTTGCGGTGGGGCAGGCAGTGTTTGGCAGGAAGGGGAGGCCTCTCTCCTGGCAGGAAGCTGCGCTACGGAAAGAGGGAGGAGACTACTGCATCAGTAGCGGCTGGTGGGAGCCCCATGTGGCAGAGGGGCTGCCACCACCAAGGGGGAGGCGGAGGGCCCGAGAGCAGAGTGCTGAAGACACGGCCGCCATCCTACTCGCCAGCTCCGCCGCCCTCCTAAACACGCTCGTCGCCTAAGGATCCTCCCCTTCCAGCTCTTGCAAACACCCGGCTCCTCCGGAGCCTGCGGATCCTTCTTGGACGCAGGCTCACCGCAAAGGAAGCTGCGAGGTGCCCGATTTGCACACGTGAAGCCCGAGATCCGGGGCGGTGGACGCCAGGCAAGGCAAGGCCATTGGTGGGCGCTGGGATGGAGAAGGGGGATGGGATGGACTCCTGCAGGAGATAAGGGGTGGAGGCGGGCGCCGGGGTGGGAAGGGGGAGTGCAATGGGCAGTAGGAAAGGGGAATAGCGTAAGGAATCAGGCAAGACATTGAAGGTGAGCACGGAGAGGCGAGGGCGCTGGGGGCCAAGAAAGAGAGTGGGGGTGGACGGGGGCGTGTGGGTAGCAGACTGGGGTGCTCAGAGCAGGAGGACAGTGCATGCGGGTCAGGGCGGTGGAGGGACAGGGGTTTTGCAGGGGATTGAGAGTGGGCACCAGTGGCGGGTGACGGAGGCTGGGGTCTCTGAACAAGGAGGTAGCCCGCCCCCTCCTGCAGAG
This sequence comes from Globicephala melas, assembly GCF_963455315.2. NCBI lineage: Eukaryota > Metazoa > Chordata > Mammalia > Artiodactyla > Delphinidae > Globicephala > Globicephala melas. The sequence goes on from NC_083335.1 coordinate 78,028,413, forward strand.
CTCCTAACCCCAGGCAGCACCACTGCCGCTGCCGCCTTCTCCCGCAACCTCAAGGAACCTAGAAGGGAGAGCACTTTCAGGCACACAGCCAGGATTTCCAGCATTGCTGCCAGGCTCATGGGGAAATTTTAGGCGCTGGCGCAGGGTACATGGAGACGACGCTGTCGGGAGAACTTCACCTTATGGCATTTTGAATGTTCCTCTCTTCTCTTCTCTCCTCCTCCTTGCAGACATGAAAACCCCCAACTCGCAGGAGGCCGAAGGGCAACAAACCAGGGCAGTTGCAGGACGGGCCACTGGGTCTGCAAACATGACAAAGAGAAAAGCCTCCCAAAAGAAACAGAGAGGCAGACCTTCATCCCAGCCCCGCAGGAACATCGTGGGCTGCAGGATTTCACACGGATGGAAGGAAGGCGATGAGCCCATCACCCAGTGGAAAGGAACCGTTCTGGATCAGGTGCCTATAAATCCTTCTCTTTATCTGGTGAAATATGATGGAATTGACTGTGTCTATGGACTGGAACTTCACAGAGATGAAAGAGTTTTGTCTCTTAAAATTCTTTCTGACAGGGTGGCATCATCTCAAGTCAGTGATGCAAACCTTGCAAATACCATAATTGGTAAAGCTGTGGAACATATGTTTGAGGGTGAGCATGGTTCTAAGGATGAATGGAGAGGAATGGTCTTGGCCCAAGCACCTATCATGAAAGCCTGGTTTTATATTACCTATGAGAAAGATCCTGTCTTGTACATGTACCAGCTTCTAGATGATTATAAAGAAGGAGACCTCCGTATCATGCCAGAGTCCGGTGAGTCTCCTCCAGCAGAGAGGGAGCCAGGAGGAGTTGTAGATGGCCTGATAGGTAAACATGTGGAATATACCAAAGAAGATGGCTCCAAACGGATCGGCATGGTCATTCACCAAGTGGAAGCCAAACCCTCTGTGTATTTCATCAAGTTTGATGATGATTTCCATATCTATGTCTATGATTTGGTGAAAAAGTCCTAACTGTTAGGGTAAACTTTGCCACATTTGTGAAAACAAATGTGTACTTTGTAGACATGCAAAATAATGTTACTTTTCAGTGTATTGAAAGTTTTAGGGTCCCTGTTAATCCGACATCTTTGCCAGCATAACTGTTGTTTTGTCCTGAAAAATACAAATTTATGTGGCCATGACATGCTGTGTGTAAGGAATTTGTCATGTTGAAATGATTGGGTGTGTTTGGTGGCTAGGGCATGAAAGGAAGGAACAGCTGTAAATTCAGGCTGTGAATAAAGTTCAGCTAGTATCATAATCAGTCATCTAAAAATGGAATAGGACTTAGCTGGTCTGGTCTAGGGAGGGGGGAGGAGAAGGAACTAGAGATGAGCTGTGGGGGAAGGGAGAAGGGGAGGTGGCTGCTTAGCAGGAGGTGGGGAGGGGTCAAAAATGGAGAGGCTCCCTAGCGGGCGGGATGACCTAAGAGGGGGAGGCACACAACTGGTAGGGGGTGAAGAATAACAGAGGGAGAGTGAGATCTTGAGGCTTAGAGGAAAACAGACAGAATAAATTGAGTAGAGAGGGACACAAGGACGTTTAGAAGAGATCCAGAGCAAGGGAGAGAAAGATGAAGTTGGCAGAGATCTGGGGAGAAGCTAAAAGGATACGCAAATGGAGTTCTATGCATGAGTGAGGGGCCAGAAGGGGAGGGACATCGAGGAAAGAGGAATTCTAAGATGAAAGACTGACAGAGGGAGTGAGAATACAGACAACAAGATATGGGGAGTAGGATCCATGAGAGATGGGAAGACCCAAGGAAAAATAGGACTTCTGGCAGTATCCAAATTGCCCTCCCTAGCTCTGTGCCCAAAGAAGGTGGCAACTGTCAAAGAAACCAGGTGGATTGGAGCTTCCCTAGGACATTTTGACAGGAATGTCTCAAGAGTTAAGCAGGAGCCAAGTTTATACCTAAAAGCCTTTTATAATATCAGGGAGTTCATGCCACACCCGCTGAGCAGAACCCAAACCCTCAGCCTAAACACACTAACATGGCACTCCATAAGCAGGGGCCTGTGGGCAGCTTCCTCGTATTTTCCAGAGGACCCAAGAGCAGTAAATCTCAGACCTGAAGGTCTTGGTTCCCTTCGCCTACACTGAATAAACGATTCTTAAGGGGACCAGGTAAGTGGGGTGCTCAGAACTTAAGAGATGTGCCACCTTGCATTTGGAAAGCATTTTATCCAGAAAAATGGAAACTTGCTAAACCCAGGTACAGCACTCTCCTCACTGTTCTTCCCCCTCCTGGATTATACCTGGCCTCCTTACAGAGGAGGGGCATCGGAGCACTGAGCTTAATGTTTCTCTCCCGGGTGTGGGGAATACTTGACTGTCCATGCTTCTTTCAGCAGTTGTTGAAACCACAGGTGGCTCCACCCAGTGCTTCACCAGATGGAGGTCTGCTGCCTCTAGAAGCCCCATTCTGGCTATATCCCGACAAAGCCAGTGGCTACTGGCCTTTCACAGGTACCTTCTGACCTGTCTTGCCCACTTCATGCACATGGGGAGCTGTGATGGAAATTTGTGCAGCTCTATTTCCAGGTGAGATAGATGGCATGCGCAGTTGGGCGGGGAGTTGTGACTTTGTATAACTAAGTCCTTCGACTGTATGGTACCACATAGGTGGTTGGTGGGGATAGGGTGTTGTAACCCCCAATAAATTCCCTCAGAGATACAATGTCCCAACACATGAGTCTTTGTCCTTCTCTCCTCCTTTCCTTTCCCTGGTCCAGCTGTGGAAGTTTCCTTCAAAACCCTCTCTCTGGTTTTCCCACTCCACACTTCACTGAAATATACCCCTACCCTCAAAGAAACAATTCTGGTGACTCCCCACTGCCCAGGTTTCCTTAACTCCAGGCATAGCAGGGAGAGGGAGAGGCAGGGAGCTTCCAGGAGTTGAAAGAATTTGGTAATTCCAGTTCATTCTCTCCACCCAACACAGCCTGAAACTGTTTGCCTCGAGAATTATACAAGGCAAGCCCACCTCACCAGAACAGGGATAAGTTTTCTTTCATACAGCACATAATTCAGTCTAGCAAACACCTGCAGGCCACTCATGGGCCAGTTTCAGCCCGCTGTCATATTTTGCTTGATCGTCATGTTTTTATCATTCTCCATTTTAAAATTAGCTACTTAGACATTTGGGGGATTTCACATTTCAAAAATCCACATTTCTGGCTTACCTGAAAAAATAAAAACAAAAACAATAGACCAAGGATTAGGGCCCACATTCCAACAAGGATACAAGCAGCTGGCTCTGAGGAAGGGCTCAGCCATTTTAGACTCAGAATGCTCTCTCAATGGGGCCACACCCCCAGTTGGCCTGCTTCGCTCTAATAAAATGCCCAGTTGTCTCCTGGAGGCACTTGCATTGGTAGTTTTGGGGCTAGACCCAGGGAAAACTGCCTAGTCCCCCTTTGGCTTACTTTAACCCCATTTGCTTTTTAATTTATTTGCTCTATCTTCATCTCACCAATACTTAGTTCAGGTGGTCTCTCTGCCAGGCAGTGTTCTAGACACAGGTCCTTATGATATGGTTATAAGCAAAAGAAATAAATAATCTTATCTTCATGGAACTTTCATATTAGTGTGGGAGACAGACAGTAGCCAAGAGACAATAAGTAAAATATAAAGTATTTTCAAAGTGATAAGTGTTAAGAAGGAAAAAATAAAGCAAAGAACAGGGGGGCTGAAATTCCAGGGAGGAGGCTGAACAGAGGGCCTCACAGAGAGCCTGGTTATTGCGTAAAGACCTGAAGGCAATGAGAGAAGTGGCCCTGTGTCTGTCTGCGGAAGGAGCATTCCCAGTAGTGGGACAGCAAGTGCTGAGGTCCCAACGCAGAAGTAGGCCTGGCATTTCAAGGAACACTGAGGATACCAGCATGGCTGGAGCTGAGTGAACAAATGAGCAAGGTAGAGAATATCAGAAAGTGAGTTCAGAGAGATGATGTGGATCTGGGAGAAGCATATAGCTTGGAGCTGAGTGAGCAAGGTAGAGAATTTCAGGAAGTGAGTTCAGAGAAGTGATGGGGATCTGGGAGAAGCTGATAGCTTGGAGACTCAGAGGGCCTAGAATGGAATTTGACTTTTACACTGTGTGTGATGGGGAGTCATTCGTGTATTTTCAGCAGAAGCACAGCATGATTTGTCTCATATTTTAACAGGATCACTGGTGACTCTGGAGTATAGTCTGTAATGGGGTACAAGGAGGGAGAAAGGAACATCAAATATTTCAGTGAAACAGAGGAGAGACCTAGAAAGAGATTTGAATATAAGAAACTGAAATCATAATAGAGGTGACATTTCAGATGAATGAGAAAAGACATTTTATTCAATAAACCGTGCAGTATTAATCTATTTTCCATATGCTAGTAAATACACTCCAATCCCTTCATCATACGTTGCATACAAAATAAATTCCAAATGATTAAAAAGTTAATATTCAATTTAGGAAATAGCATTTATAAAATTTTAAAATAAAATTGAATAGAATGTAGTTTTTCCAATGGAATTGGTGAAAATTTATTTTAAAACTAAAAAATTGACAGATTTTGATGGAAATTTTGATAAATATTATTATATTAAAATATGAATCCCCTAATTTGAAAAAATCATGCTATACAAAGTGGGACAAAATAAGATTAGGCTACTAACTTGGATAGTGAAAATACAAGAAATAAATAAAAATATTTTCAATAAGAATAAAACAAACAGCCCATAGAGAACTTAGCAAAAATTATGAACAGACATTTCCAAAATAGGAGATCATATGGTCAGTAAGCCTGCATTATCTTAATCTGCTCCCCATTACCTTACTCTATCCTTTCCATCCACATATCTTCTAACATGCTATATAGTTTATTTAGTTAATAACATTTTTTCTCCTTGACAGAATATAAGGTCCATAAGTATTTGATTTTCCTTCCTTTTTTTTTTCACTGAGGTATCACAGATACTTAAAATAATATCTAGCACGTGGTAGTTGCTTAGTAAATATATCTTGGCTTTATGTCTCACTAGGAATCAGAAAAATGGAAATTGAAATCACATACACTTTTATATGCATCAGATGAACAGCATGTTGAAGTTCAAAAATATTTGTTGTCATCCAGATGAAAAGTGGGAGATCCCATCCACTGTTGGTGGGAGTTCAGTTGGAGATAAGTTTGCCATTACCTAGTGAGTTTGAAGATGGCATATTTCCAACAATTTTACTGTTATACATTGTTGGAGGACAGTATTGTACGGATCTCTGTACATTTTGCAAGCAAGGTAATGAATGGTTTTGGTTTGCCACATTCCTTTCAAGGATGTTGGAATAACAAACATCTTTGTGAGATGGGATAGTGGTTCCCTCTGTAGCAATGAGCAGGAATGCTTACTGCAATATAATAAATATAATGTCTCCTTCCAGAACAAGAGGAAGGCATGTTCACTGCCCATTATAAAAGATTAAGTTAATTAAACTAGTTTCCTTTCCTCTAATGCAATCTACTGTGTATACATGTGTCCCATGCCCACTTCCTATCACCCTGTGTTAAGTGGGACTCAGGGATTCAGTAAAACTGCTTATCAGTCTGACTATGGCTGTTGCTGTGAATAATAAACTGTTAACAAGGAGGAATTGAGGAAATTGTTGCAGGATGAATACCAGGAAGTAGCTTCAAAGACAAGCTGGAATCATGCATTATTTCTTGATAATTCAACTCCTGGTGAGACAACTTCCTCCTTAATCTGGTTATTAACCTCAGGCCCACTACATTGTAACAAATAGTACTAAGATTGATCCTAGGTAAGCAAAAGTTTTTGTATCCTTTCAGATAATAGTGACAGAAACACACAATGACCCAGGTTAAAGGAAGGAAATCACAAGCACCCCAGGCACAAACGAGAAGCCTTAGAACTTTTGGTAGCTGGCTTGGGAGATGAGAGCACTGGACAGATAATGATTGTAAATGAAGAATGTAAACAGCTGGGCTACTCAACCACAGCTGCTATACGTAGAAAAATAATTAGAGATGACAATGAGTCCTCTCTGTCCCCAATGGAGATCAGATGCCAAATGCATTCATCTGAGTAGGCTGGAGAATTTTGGTGAAGGGAGAGAATCAAACTTTTATGGCTCTGTTAGATATGGATGCCCAAGTCACTATTCTACAGGACCCGTGGAGGGGAACAGCATCCAGATTTGGGACGTAGGTTTTGGCCAGCTTTAGAATAGGAAAAACTTGAATATGACCTTGTGAATGAAACATTTGGGGCCAATTTTTTGCAATCTCGGTGTTACCTCCACATCTAAACATATAGTAGGAAAAGATGTTTGTATTTTCCTGTCCCATAAGTGCTAGATGAAACTCAGCCACATGTAGAGAAGTATTAAGTGGGAAACATGAATTGCTCTGCCACCAGCCACTCTGGATCATCCTGGGTGGTTTCACACAAAGAGTATAGAATCCCAGGAGGAATAAAGATATTTACAGCCCTGATTAAATACTTAAAGGAAGCAGGGGAAGAAAGAAATGCAGGATCTCTACAGAACAGCCATGTATGCCCAGTGTAAAAGTTTAAGAAGAGCTGGAGGCTTATAGTGGATTATTGTCAAATAAATTCAATTGTTTCTTCTATAGTCTCAGCAATTGCATACAATGTGACTCTAACTGAATCCATTACACACACTATTTTGAACATTGGCAGCACCTTCTTTCCCATACTACTGGCACCTGAGGATCAAGATCTGTTCACATTTATGTGACAGGGCATCTCATACATGTTTTGTAGTATTCCTCTGGGTTACCTAAACTTCATTGCCATTTGTGAAAATCAGATAGGTCAGAAATTAGTGTAAGTGCTTATAGACTCTGATTTGTAAAGTTTTCACCTATATACATGATGTCCTGATGGCTGACCTTCAGAAGCTTCAGTTTTGTGTTGGTTGTGGTATTATGATAAATTTCCTAGGAAGAGTGGCTGAAAATCTTCAACAAAATTCAGTTGGCTGCTTGCCTAGTAATGTTTCTTAGGACTTTGCAGACAGATTCACGATACTGAGTCCTTAGGCAGTCAAGGAAAATTTGTTGTCTATTCAGTCCCCCACCACTAAAAAGGAGGTCTGTCACCAAGCTGGATCTCTCGGATATTGGAAACAGTTTGTGATTGTTTGGGCATTCTGCTTTGTCCTTTATATTAGCTAACCCATAAATTAGCATCTTTTGAGTGGGGCCCAAAACAACATTCTGCTATGGAAACTGTCCAGCAAGCTGTGTCATGCTTTATATCTTTAGGGCCCTATATTCATACTGACCAATTTGAGATTTAATGCTCTGTAACTGATGATTTTACAACTGGAGTCTCTGGCAAGGGGGAACATTCTCTGCCTGAAGATGTGCCTTGGGACTTTGGACTCATCTTCTCCTTGATATGTATGTTATATATGTATGTTAGATATATCCCTATTGAAAAGCATCTATTTTCAAAACTGAACAACTAAACCATGGAGGCCTTGTGTCTCTCTAGCCTCTTGTTCCCTTTACCTGGCCTCACCCTGACGGCATATGGACTTTACGTGAAGAAGTGGTTATTACACCTTCAGGGAAACTCTATCAACCGCTCTGCCACCTGAAGTAAAACTACTGGCTGAGGCCTTTATTCATTTAGAGGTTCAACTAAATCCCTAGGCCTGGTTCACTGATGGTTTGGATAAGCTGAAACATGTTGGGTGTCTGCTGTGCTGCTACATATGTTCAATCTCACTACCAGCTCAGCAGAATTGAAAGCAGATGGTGGTCACACCCCTCAGTGTCCAGACTCAAGGGCATTTTCACAGGTCTTTGTAATACTCCCCTAGATGAAGTTTGTCCTATTTTTAATGACTCAACATTTTGACAATAGCCTAGTTGTTTGGTCTCTCACATGGAAAGTTACAGACTTGCAGACTAAATACACGCCTCTATGAGGCTTCAAAGCGTGGAATCAGAGGAGTGATATTACCAAGATGGTGACCGATTGTCCTAACTTCACTCCCACTCACAAGAAGAACAACTAGTCATGGACAAAACACCACTGAGAAAATAATAGAACATGGGATGAAACTGAAGAACCCCTCCTGTACCACAGAGATCAAAACAGTCCACACTAGAAGATTAAGAGTGGGTACATGCTGACTGCATTGCCAGTCCCCCAGGCTGGCACTGCACCACACTGAGAGATCTCCCCAAGACTACAGTTCCTCCGGAGAGAAAGAGAGCCCAGGTTAGGCATCCAGGTCCCAGCGTTATGAGTTGCTTCTTGGTTGTCCCCACTCCGGTCTTGCCTCACAGGGATTGTGGAGGAATGTGTGTGGCTTGGCCACTGAGAATCTAGTTGTGATGGAGAAGGAGGGGGGCTTGCAACAACCAGCACATGGGTCTTGGCAGACTGATTTCCTCCCATAGCACCCATGTAATCGTCCCGGCAAGCAGCTTTTCTCATCTGCAGAAAACACTGTAGTGCAGTCTGACCAGGGAACTTGGCTGGGTGCAGGACTGCTTGATTGAAGCTCTCAAACAAAGAGCCTTGCAGGATCTGGAGCTCTTCCCGCCGTCTGCCCAGGTAGGGAGATAGTCATAGCCCAGCCCATGATTGAGTGTAGCTCCTGGCCATTCCCTGACCAGGAAGAATAAGTGGGAGCACCTGGGAGGCTTCTTGGAGCCAGCTTCCCTGCACCATCTGGCAGAGGAGCTAATTCATAGCCCCACATGCTGCTGAATGTAACTCCCAGCCCCACCCAAAAAGAAAGCCTGGCCAGAACACCTGGAATGCTGGGTAGCCCAGCAACGCTTGATCAGAGAACACAGCAGGCAGAGCTGATCATCCACAGAGAACAGTCAGTGTCTCAGTTCAGCCAGGGAATTGGGGCATGGGTCAGCTTGAGTCAAGACCACAAACAAAGAGTCTTGCTGGCTTTGGAGCTAGTTCTCCCACTCTGCCCAGGCAGGAAAACAAATTCATAGCCCCACCCACTGTTGAATACAGCATTCAGTCTTCCCAGCAAGGGAACATAACAGAGCACACAGGAAGCTCTCTAGCCCATCCAACAGCCCTGCTTTTGGTTGCAGTTGAACAGAGACCACAGCCTGTGATTTTCCCCAACTTCAGAGCAAAACTGGTGGCCATGTCTGGCCTGGGAATTCAGTGCACAGTCTTGCCTAATTCAGGTTCCCAAACAATGAGCCATGCAGAACCTGGAGCCTGTTCAGCTGCCACAGCAGGCAGGGAAACTACTTCATAACCCCACCTACTACTGAGTATAGTACTCAGTCCTGTTGATCTAGGAAACCTGAGCAGAGAACCCAGGCAACTGCAGAGCCCAGCCTACAGCCTTGCTTAGACAGTTAATCAAGCCAGAGTTTATATACAACTTTTCTCAATCAGCATCACCCTGTCTTGTCATCAGAGCTTGGCAGTGGGCTCACCCAAAAACAGATCTTGGTAGCAAGCCCCACCTGCCCAAGGTCATTACCACAGATATATATACAGAAACCCAAACTGAACTGACAGGAGAACTGTCTCTTTCAAAGAGAACCTATAAAATCTAAAAGAGGAGACTGCTAACTCAAACACACAGATACCAACAAAAGGAATCAAGGATCGCAAACAATCAGAAAAACATGACAACACCAAAGAAAACTAATAAATCTCCAGTAACTGACTTAAAGAAATGGAGACTTTTAAAAAACATCTTTATTGGAGTATAATTGCTTTACAATGTTGTCTTAGTTTCTGCTGTATAACAAACTGAATCAGCTATACTTATACATATATCCCCATATCCCCTCCCTCTTACGTCTCCCTCCCACCCTCCCTATCCACCCCTCTAGGTGGTCACAAAGCACCAAGCTGATCTCCCTCTGCTATGCAGCTGCTTCCCACTAGTCATCCATTTTACATTTAGTAGTAAATACTACCAAATGTATGCTACTATTCTACATACTAGATGTATGTCAATGCTACTCTCTCATTTCATCCCAGCTTACATTTCCCCCTCCCTGTGTCCTCAAGTCCATTCTCTACATCTGTATCTTTATTCTTTTCCTGCCCCTAGGTTTTTCATAACTTTTTTTTTAGATTCCATATATATGTGTTAGCATTCAGTATTAGTTTTTCTCTTTCTAACTTACTTCACTCTGTATGACAGACTCTAGGTCCATCTACCTCACTGCAAATAACTCACTTTCGTTTCTTTTTATGGGTGACTAATATTCCATTGTATATATGTGTCATATCTTCTTTATCCATTCATCTGTCGTTGGACCTTAGGTTGCTTCCATGTCCTGACTATTGTAAATAGTGCTGCAGTGAGCATTGTACTACATGACTCTTTTTGAATTATGGTTTTCTCAGGGTATATGCCCAGTAGTGGGATTGCTGGGTCATATGGTAGTTCTATTTTTAGTATTTTAAGGAAACTTCATACTGTTTTCCATAGTAGGTGTATCAATTTACATTCCCACCAACAGTGAAAGAAGGTTCCCTTTTCTCTACACCCTCTCCAGTATTTACTGTTTGTAGATTTTTTGATGATGGCCATTCTGACTGGTGTGAGGTGATACCTCATTGTAGTTTTGATTTGCATTTCTCTAATGATTCATGATGTTGAACATTTTTTCATATGTTTGTTGGTAATCTGTATATCTTCTTTAGAGAAATGTCTGTTTAGGTCTTCTGTGCATTTTTGATTGGGTTGTTTGTTTTTTTAATACTGAGCTGCATGAGCTGCTTGTATATTTTGGAGATTAATCTTTGTCAGTTGCTTCATTTGCAAATATTTTCTCCCATTCTGAGGGTTGTCTTTGCATCTTGTTTATGGTTTCCTTTGCTGTGCAAAAGCTTTTACGTTTCATTAGGTCTCATTTGTATATTTTTGTTTTTATTTCCAAGAAATGGAGATTTATGAACTATCAAGTAAAAAAAATTCAGAATAAATCTCATAAAGAAGTTTAATGAACTACAAAAATACACAAACAAATAAATGAAATTAAGAAAACAATGAACAAAATGAGAAGTTCAACAAAGAAATAGACACTACTAAAAAAACAGAAAACCTAGAGCTCAAAAATAAATGACAGAAATGAGGAATTCAATAGAGAGCTTCAAAAGCAGACTTGAACATGCAAAAGAAAGAATCAGTGACCTAAAAGGCAGAACTTTTGAAATTATTCAGTCAGAAGAGCAAAAAGAAAAAAGAATATAAAAGTGAAGAAATCTGGTGTGACTTATGGGACACAGACAAAAGAAACAATGTCCACATTATGGGAATTCCACAAGGAAAAGAGAAAAATAAAGGGACAAAAAGGATATTAAAAAGGATAATGGCTAAAGCTTTCTAAACCTGGGGAGAGAAATGGACATCCAGATTTATGAGGCCGAAAAGGCCCCAAATAGGTTGAACTTGAATAGAGCTACACTGAGACATATGATAATTAAATTGTTAAAACTGAAGACAAAGAATTTTTTTGGAAGAAGAGAAAAGAGATAAGTTATACATAAGGGAACCCCCCCAAAGACTGTGGGTGGATTTCTTAGCAGAAACTTTTAAGGTCAGGAGAGAATGGGATGACATATTCAAATATTAAAAGAAAAACTATCAACAAAGAATTCTTTACCAGGCAAGAAGTTCTTCAGAAATGAATGTGAGATAATGACATTCCCAAACAAACAAAAGCTGAGGGATTTCATCACCACAAGACCTGCCTTACAAGAAATGCTAAAGGGATTCCTTTGAGTGTAAGTAAAAGGGCATTTATTAAGATCACACAGACATAATAAAGTAGTGAAAAAATTAATGGTAATCGTAAATATAGAGTAAAAGTTAGATTATCTAATATGGTAATGGTGGTCCGTACTTCATTTACAACTCTAGTTTGAAAGATAAAAACAAACAGTATCTCTTAGAGGAAAACATACGCAGAACACTCTGAGAGCCCTCAGAAAAGCTTTTGCACAGCAAAGGGAACCATAAAAAGATGAAAAGACAGCCCTCAGAATGGGAGAAAATATTTGCAAATGAAGCAACTGACAAAGCATTAATCTCCAAAATATACAAGCAGCTCATGCAGCTCAGTATTAAAAAAACAAACAACCCAATCAAAAAATGGGCAGAAGACCTAAACAGACATTTCTTCAAAGAAGATATATAGATTGCCAACAAACACATGAAAGGATGCTCAACATCACTAATCATTAGAGAAATGTAAATCAAACCTACAATGAGGTATCACATAACTCCAGTCAGAATGGCCATCATCCAAAAATCTACAAACAATAAATGCTGGAGAGGGTGTGGAGAAAAGGAAACCCTTTTGCACTGTTGGTGGGAATGTAAATTGATCCAGCCACTATGGAGAACAGTATGGAGTTTCCTTAAAATACTAAAAATAGAACTACCATATGACCCAGCAATCCCACTACTGGGCATATACCCTGAGAAAACCATAATTCAAAAAGAGTCATGTACCACAATGTTCATTGCAGCACTATTTGCAATAGCCAGGACATGGAAACAACCTAAGGTCCAATGACAGATGAATGGATAAAGAAGATGTGGCACATATATTCAATGGAATATTAGTCACCCATAAAAAGAAACAAAATTGAGTTATTTGTAGTGAGGTGGATGGACATAGAGACTGTCATACAGAGTGAAGTAAGTCAGAAAGAGAAAAACAAATACTGTATGCTAACACATATATATGGAATCAAAAATAAATGTTCTGAAGAACCTGAGGGGAGGACAGGAATAAAGATGCAGACATAGAGAATGGACTTGAAGACATGGTGGGGGGAAAGTGTAAGCTGGGACGAAGTGAGAGAGTGGCACTGACATATATACACTACCAAATGTAAAATAGTTAGTGGGAAGTAGCCGCATAACACAGGGAGATCAGCTCAGTGCTTTGTGACCACCTAGAGGGGTGGGATAAGGAGGGTGGGAGGGAGATGAAAGAGGGAGAAGTTATGGAGATATATGTATGCATATAGCTGATTCAGTTGGTTATACAGCAGAAACTAACACAACATTGTAAAGCAATTATACTCCCATAAAGATGTTAAAAAAATAAAGAGAGGGTACAAGTCCTAGCTTGTTCTTTCTTAATGCACTCCTTTAGTGCCTTCCAATTCCTTCCCTGGAATGCTGATACCCCACATGGCTATCCTGATGGGTTAGAGACGGGTGGCTGCCCGCATACCCAATAGTGGATCAATTCCTTTGCTGAGCGTATGAGTGGGCCCACTGTAGGAAGGTATTTTCTCTTCATGTGTCCATACTGTGACTGGAAACCACAGAAGCAGCAGAACTGTAAGGTTGAAAAGGCATATATTGTATGGAAAGTTCTTCCCCTTCTGTTAAAAGTTATAGTCAGCCCTCCATATTCATGGGTTCTACATCCTCAAATGCAAAGGGCTGACTTACTACAACATTTTATATAAGGTGCTTGAGCATTTGTGGAGTTAGGTATTCCCTGGGGTCCTGGAACAAATTCCCCTGCAGATACCAAGGAAAGACTATGTATTTGTAGCCTAATCCTTGATGTTAATATGGCTGAAGCTTTAGGAATTTGGCCTGGTTATGCATACCATGCATGTTGGCCAAGGGATCCAGCACTGTGAGGTGTGAAGACATGACTGGGGCATGGGATATGCCAGACCAGGACTGTCACCTTCTCCCCTCTTTCAATGGTTCATGTTCCATTATAGGCATAGCGCATTTCAACATGTCCAGCTTGCAGCAGGACAAAGAGATCCCAGTGCAGATTGAGTAGTTTCTCCTCACGCGGGGGGTCACATAAATTTACCCATCCTGATGGAACATCCTATTGTGAATTCCAGTAGATAACAACTTTCCCAGGCGTGATGAGGCTTGGTGTTCTTAGCAGCATAGCACATTTGACCCATGGTAAGTGTTGGGGCAATAGCTATCTCCTGTGATTTCAATACCTTTACAGTATTGGGCATCTGAGCAGGGGTTCCCAGTCTGGCATATGGGGCAATAGGCCCTACTGTTTGATCATTCTAATGTGTTAAAGCTTGGGATAATACCTTAATCTACCCGGCCAAGGTTGTATTTCCTGTTAGTAATTTAATCTGCTACTTTAATTTCATTCTTCCTTTCTACTAACCCTGCTGCTTGCAGGTTAGAGGGGATATGAAACCTCCATTCAATGTCATGCTCTTTTGCTCAGTCTTGCACATCATGACCTTTGAAATGTGACCCCTGAGGGTCAGTGAGGGTATCTTTACGTGGTACTCAGCTTCTCTAATTCCCTAATGATGTCAGCCTGGTTTGCATGGTGAGAGGGGAAAACTTGGGTTAGGTCAGACACAGTGTTCACAAAAACCAAGGCATATTTGCTGTTCCTTTATGAGAGGTTGTACCTGGAGGAGAGCTACATACACTGCTAGGAGCTGTTGCTATATGTGCATATATCAAGTTTCTTCCCCCTTTGAGAGCTGGGGCCAAAATCTTAGGGGTACTCTCTCCTTCTGTTGTCTCTGCTGCAGTGACTAACCTGTGACTTCCAGAGTCACAGATACAGCTAATTCAAACACTAACCCTACTTGGGAGATGCCCAGAGCTTTAATCTGCTTCACTAGTATTTGTGCCTTCTCAAAGGTGGCTTGCTGCTCTGATCTCCAGTCCCACACATGCTCTACACATACTCTTTCTTTACTAGGAGGTATAAAAGACAGAGGCAGTGTGCCAGGTGAGGAATAAAAGTCCTCCAAAACCCCTAAATCCCTACAAAAGCTTGCACCTCATTCACATTCTTAGGAGTTGGAAAAGTTTTCAACTTGTCAATCACAGCTTCTCAGATAATACACATCTTATCTGACCATACAGCTCCCTGAAACTTTATGGTGGAGCCTGGGCTTTAAATTTTCTGCAGGTTCACTGTCTATCTTCTTGCTTGCAGATGTTCCAGCGAAGTCTGCAGAGTGTCTTGCAGCAGATGCAATTCTTCACATGTTAATGTTATATTATCAATGTAATAATCCCATTTTACAGATGTGGGGAAGGAGAACAGGGAAAAATCTTGGGCTACCATCTCTTGAAAGGTCCATTGTTGTCTCTCCCATGCGAAGACAAATTGATCTTGTGACTCAGCAGCCAGAGGTATACTGAATAAAAGCATTTGCGAAGTCCAGTAGAGCATGGTACACTCATAGAACCATAGCCAACATATCTAAAATAGTGGCAATGTTGGGGACAGCCACCTTGTTCATTTCTCAGTAGTCCATGGTCATCTTCCATGAGCCATCTGGCCCTTTTTTAAAAAAAAAACAAATATATCTGGCTGTTGAAAGCACTATGGACAGGGTGTACAATACTCACTCAATGCAGTCCTTCGATAATCTCTTCTATTTCTTTATGCCCCCTGGGCAATTTTTATTGTTTGACAGTTACCACTCTTCTCTGGTTCCCGGTTGATATTTCCCCCTCAGCACTGGTTTGATTACTGTTAATTGGAGGCAGAATTCACTGATAAAGATTTACAGAGTTTGACCATGTAGAATATCAGTATGTTCTCTGGTATAAGAAAGATAAAAACCTTATATTCTCATACGGGAGAATGCTCAGTTCTCAGTATCAAAGGTACCTCCCTGACTACAACCATTTGCCCTCCTTAACACTCAGTGGTGTTGAGGGGGCCAGAAAACTTCTTCTGAGGATTACCACATATTAGAGTATATTTGGCCCCAGTATCACCCAAATCTGTCACCTTGTGTTTGTTTTTTGGCGCACAGTCAATAGTGGGCTCAACATGGGCCTCCAGTTGCCCCCAACAGCCCTCACTTGGAGGCAGTATTGGCCTGCATCCTATACCCAGTGTGCGGGAGGCACTTACCACAAATAAGACTGTATTCCTGAGGCCTCTGCTGGAGCAGGTGGGATAATAGGGATGGTAGGGGCAGGTGGGGCAGGTCTGAACTGTTGTTCAGGTTTTAATGCTTTGCAGGCTGGGCAATACAGTGTTGGGTTGCCAACCTATCTTTTCAGGTGGGATCCTAATTGCAATTATGTCAAACCACATTTGCTTGCAGGTTATTCTTACCAGATCCTTAACAGCTAATTTTTATATTGTTATATCAGCTTAATGAGTTCCATTTCTGTCCCAGATCTCTCCCACAGGCCCTACGCATTCCTGGGATTTTTCATTGTCCCTCAGATCAACAGTGGACTGCCCCGAATCATAAATGTTTTGTCCTATGACTGGGCTCAGCCTGGATATCAGTATGCCATACCAGGTACTGGAGGAGGACTGGAGTATCTTGGCTTGCATTTCTGCAGTGAATATGGCTCAATAAGGACCTTCAAAGACAGAGGCATAGATGGCCTATCTGATTTCCAACTCCCTAAGAATTTGTTTTAACTCCTCTATAGACTTTCAGGATCCCACATGCCCAAAAGATTCCCCTCATTGGGCCAAGCTTCCCTGCAGGCTACAATAATCCAAACTATAAGGGAGTGAGTCCCTTGAACTCCCTGAGTGCCACACAGGTGCTGCATGGTGGGCAGGGTGGGTGGTAATGTTGTTCATTTTCTCTGCCTCCTGCCTAGTCAGAGGAATGCCATCACCTGCCATACCCTATACTTCACTATCCATGCCTGGATATTATCCCTGGCCTTTTTTTGGAAATTAGCAGCTATATCAGTAAGCTCAGTGTACATATATTCTCTTATCATGAATGTTTCTTGAATTGGGGGCTGCATTACTGGTTGGAGTTGTTATGCTTTTGCTTTCCTCTGTATTAGGGATCTGATGGCATGAGGCATTTCATACGTTTCACCGTTAATCACCACAGCATCTTGCTGTTTCCTCCCATCACTTTCCCAGGGAGTCTGACTCCTAGTGTTGCAATCAGGCTTTCTCACGAGCACTCAGACCTTAAGCCACAGCAGATTGCACCCTCCTAGCTTTGCAAAACAGCATGCTAAGGTCTCCAACTTAATTTGTTGCTATCCCACTTTGTCGGCTCACCCTGAATCTGGCAGAATAGTGAACAACCACACCTCCTTCTCTATCCTCAACTCTTCTTACAACTCTCTAACTGGAGCCTCAGCATCTAGTTGGGCATTAGTGGCCAGCCAAACTGTCCACAGTGGAGGCCAGTCCACTACAGCAGCCATTCACTTTCCTCCTTTGCCACAGTGTGTGATGCACAGTTCCATAATGCATTAAGTAAACTGACATTTTGGGGCTTACCCATATTCACAAGCATCAAAAATGCAGGTCATTCATCCCCACATAGAGGTTGATAACCAACTTGGTATTTCCACCACAGACGCCTCTTTCCCAAAACCCATATTTTCAGTTTCCTGACTCGTTCACCAATTGTTGGTTCACATCCTCAGAAATTACCCAGGTAAAATTCAAAACTGGCCCCTATACAGAGAGGGCAAGGAGAGGCTGAAGAAAAAGGAAGACCACTCCAGATTGGTAGGTAGCAGATTTAATAACAAGTGAGCTTATATATGAGGCTTGTCCTGCATGGCTGCAAGATTAGTAGATCTCCATACCTGTGCACCAAAATCTTAAAAGTTTATATAGAGATCTTAATAGGGTTCAGTCATATATACAATCCAGATGTCCTCAACAAAACATTACTCTCTCAAGGCTGCACCTTTGAAATGTCTCCTAGTGTGAGAACAGTGGGCGGAATATACATTTCAAATGACAGAGTTGGAGTAAGGAGCCTCTGATATCTGAGTCTACCTTGTGGGTCAATCAATGCTCATGTCCTCTTAATGACCTTCTCCAAGAATAAGGGTGTCAGTCTTTCAAGAAGATATCACAGTTGTTAACATTTATGAACCAAACATTGGAGCACATAAATATATAAAACAAAAGCTAACAGGGATCAAAAGAGATATTAAAAGCTATACAATAATAGTTGAGGAATTTAATACCTCCTCTCGACAATGGATAAATCATCCAGATTGAAAATCAATAAGGAAACAATGGATATGAAGAAAACCATAGATCAACTGGAGGTAATAGCCATATATACAACATTTGTTCCAACAACAGCAGAATAGACATTTTTCTCAAGCACACATGGAACATTTTCTAGGGTAAATCACATATTAGACCACAAGACAAGTCTAGCAAGTTCAACAAGATTGAAATTATACCAAGAATTTCCTCTGATCACAACATTATGAAACTAGAAATCACAAATATGAGGAAAACCAAAAAACATAAAAATATATACAAATTAAACAACAATCTCCTGAACAACCAGTGAATCAAAGAATAAATTAAAGGGGAAATTTAAAAATATCTAGAGACAAAGGAAAATTAAAACACAACATACTCAAAATTATGAGATGCAGCAAAAGCAGCTCAAGAGGGAAGTTCACAGCAATAAATGCCTACATTAAGAAACAAGAAAGATCTCATATAAACAACATAAATCTATGCCACAAGGAACTAGAAAAAGAGCAAACTGAGCCCATAGTTAGCAGAAGGAAGAAAATAATAAATATCAGAGCAGAAATAAGTAAAAGAGGAAACAAAAACAGTAGAAAATATTAACAAAAATAGAAGTTGATTCTTTGAAAAGCTAAACAAAATTGACAAAACTTTAGATAGACTGACAAAAGAAAAAATATAGAGGACACTAGACAACAAAATTAAAAAAGAAAGAGGAGACATTACAACTAATAGCAAGAAATACAAGATTTGAAAGAAGCTACTATGAACAACTACAACAACAAATTGAACAAACTAGAAGAAATGGAAAAATTCTTGCAAGCAATCTTCAAGCAGTCTACCAAGACACAATCAGGAAGAAATAAAAATCTGAATAAAACAATTATTACTAAGGAAATTGAACCAATAATCAAAAGTCTTCCAATGGGAAGAGCTTCAAGATGGCGGAAGAGTAAGATGCAGAGATCATCTTCCTCCTCACAAATACATCAGGAATACATCTACATGTGGAGCAGCTCCTACAAAACACCTACTGAACACTGGCAGAAAAACTCAGACCTCCCAAAAGGCAAGAAATTCCCCCATGTACCTGGGTAGGGCAAAAGAAAAAAGAATAAACAGAGACAAAAGAATAGGGACAGGACCTGCACCACTGGGAGGGAGCTGTTAAGGAGGAAAGATTTCCACACACTAGGAAGCCCCTTCACGGGTGGAGGCTGTGGGTGGCGGAGTGGGGGAGCTTCAGAGCCCCGGAGGAGAGGACAGCAACAGGGGTGCGGAGGGCAAAGCAGAGAGATTCCTGCACAGAGGAATGGTGCCGACCACCACTCACCAGCCCATGAAGCTTGTCTGCTCACCAGCCAGGGCGGGCAGGGGCTGAGAGATGACACTCGGGCTTCAGAGGTGGGATCCCAGAGAGACGACTGGGGTTGGCTACGTGAACACAGCCTGAAGGGACTAATGTGCCACAGCTAGCAAGAAGGGAGTCCAGGAAAGTGTCTGGAGCTGCCGAAGAGGCAAGAGACTTTTTCTTGGCTCTTTATTTCCTGGTGCACGAGGAGAGGGGATACAAAGGGCCACTTCAAAGAGCTCCAGAGACGGGTGTGAGCAGCAGCTTTCAGCACGGACACCAGAGACGGGCATGGGACACTAAGGCTACTACTGCCACCACCGAGAAGCCTGAGTGTGAGCACAGGTCACTCTCAACACCTCCCCTCCTGGGAGCCTGTGAAACCACCTCTGCCAGGGTCCCGTGATCCAGGGACAAATTCCCTGGGAGAACACAAGGTGCACCCTAGGGTGATACAATGACATGCTGGGCTCTGCCACCACAGGTTCGCCCTGCATCCGTACCCCTCCCTCCACCCAGTCTGAGTGAGCCAGAGCCCCCAAATCAGCTGCTCCTTTAACCCCGTCCTGTCTGAGTGAAGAACAGACGCCCTCAGGTAACCTACATGCAGAGGCAGGTCCCAATCCAAAGCTGAACCACACGAGTTGTGCGAGCAAAGAAGAGAAAGGGAAGTTTCTCCCAGCAGCCTCAGGAGCAGCGGATTAAATCTCCACAGTCAACGTGATGTACCGTGCATCTGTGGAATACCTGAATAGGCAATGAATCATCCCAAATTAAGGAGGTGGACGTTGGGAGAAAGATATATATTTTTGTTCCCTTTTTCTTTTTTTGTCACTGTGTATGTGTATGTTTCTGTGTGTGATTTTGTCTGTATAGATTTGCTTTTACCATTTGTCCTAGGGTTCTGTCCACCCGATTTTCTGCTTGTTTGTTTCTTTTTGTTCTTGTTTTTTTTATGTTTAAATTTTTTCTTAGTTACTATTTTTCATTTTTTACTTTAATGACTTTATTTTACTTTATCTTCTTTTTTCCTTTCTTTCTATTTTTTCTCCCTTTTATTCTGAGCCATGTGGCTGAAAGGCCCTTGGTGTTGCAGCCTGGCACAAGGGCTGTGCCTCTGAGGTGGGAGAAACAACTTCAGGGCACTGGTCCACAAGATACTGCCCAGCTCCACATAATATCAAATGGCAAAAATCTCCCAGACATCTCCATGTCAACGGCAAGACCCAGTTTGACTCAATGAAGAGCAAGCTACAGTGCTGGACACCCCATGGCCAAAAACAAGCAAGACAGGAACACAACCCCATCCATTAGCAGAGAGGCTGCCTAAAATCGTAATAAGGTTTGAGACACCCCAAAACACATCAACAGACATGTACCTGCCCACCAGGAAGACAAGATCCAGACTCATCCACCAGAACACAGGCACTAGTCCTCTCCACAGGAAGCTGATGCAACCCACTGAACAAAGCCTAGCCACTGGGGAGAGACACCAAAAACAAGGGGAAATGTGAACCTGCAGCCTGCAAAATGGAGACCCCAAACACAGTAAGTTAAGCAAAATGAGAATACAGAAAAACACACAGCAGATGAAGGAGCAAGGTAAAAACCCACCAGACCTAACAAATGTAGAGGAAATAGGCAGGCTACCAGAAAAAGAATTCAGAATAATGATAGTAAAGATGATCCAAAATCTTGGAAATACAATAGAGAAAAAACAACAAACATTTTAACAAGGACCTAGAAGAACTAAAGGGCAAACAAACAATGATGAAAAGCACAATAAATGAATTTTAAAATTCTCTACAAACGAACAATAGCAGAATAACTGAGGCAGAAGAAAAGATAAGTGACCTGGAAGATAAAATAGTGGAAATAACTACCATAGAGCAGAATAAAGAAAAGAGAATGAAAAGAACTGAGGACAGTCTCAGAGACCTCTGGGACAACATTAAACTCACCAACATTCGAATTATAGGGGTCACAGAAGAAGAAGAGAAAAAGAAAGGGACTGAGAAAATATTTGAAGTGATTAGAGTTGAAAATTTCCCTAATATGGGAAAGGAAATATTTAATCAAGACCAGGAAGCATAGAGAGTCCCATAGAGGTGAAATCCAAGGAGAAACACGACAAGACACATATTAATCAAACTATCAAAAATTAAATACAAAGAAAAAATATTAAAGACAGCAAGGGGAAAACAACAAATAACACACAAGTGAATCCCCATAAGGTTAACGGCTGATACTTCAGCAGAAAGTCTGCAAGCCAGAAGTAAGTGGCAGGATATATTTACAGTGATGAAGGAGAAAAACGTACAACCAAGATTACTCTACTCAGAAAGGATCTCATTAAGATTTGAGGGAGAAATTAACACCTTTACAGACAAGAAAAATTTAAGAGAATTCAGCACCACCAAACCAACTTTACAACAAATGCTAAAGGAACTTCTGTAGGCAGGAAACACAAGAGAAGGAAAAGACCTACAATAACAAATCCCAAACAGTTAAGAAAATGGAAGTAGGCACATACATATTGATAACTAACTGAAATGTAATTGGATTAAATGATCAAACCAAAAGACAGAGACTGGCTGAATGGATACAAAAACAAGACCGAAATATATGCTGTCTACAAGAGACCAACTTCACACCTAGGGACACATACAGACTGAATGTGAGGGGATGAAAAAAGATATTCCGTGCAAATGGAAATCAAAAGAAAGCTGCAGTAGCATTTCTCATATCAGACAAAATAGACTTTAAAATAAAGACCATTACAAGAGACAAAGAAGGACACTACATAATGATCAAGGGATTGATCCAAGGAGAAGATATAGCAATTGTAAATATTTATGCACCCAACATAGGAGCACCTCAATACATAAGGCAAATACTAACAGCCATAAAAGGGGAAATCGACAGTAACACAATCATAGTAGGGGACTTTAACACCGCACTTTCACCAATGGACAGATCATCCAAAATGAAAATAAATAAGGAAACACAAATTTAAATGATACATTAAACAAGATGTACTTAATTGCTGTTTATAGCACATTCCTTCCAAAACAACAGAATGCACATTTTTCTCAATTGCTCATGGAACATTCTCCAGGATAGATCATATCTTGGGTCACAAATAAAGCATTGGTATATTTAACAAAATAGAAATCATAACAAGTATCTTTTCCGAATACAACACTATGATACTAGCTATCAATGAAAGAAAAAATCTGTAAAAACTACAAGCACATGGAGGCTAAACAATACAATACTTAGTAACCAAGAAATCACTGAAGAAATCAAAGAGGAAATCAAAAAATACCTAGAAACAAAATACTAGCAAACAGAATCCAACAGCACATTAAAGGATCATACACCATGATCAAGTGGGGTTTATCCCAGGAATGCAAGGATTCTTCAATATACACAAATCAATCAATGTGATACACCATGTTAACAAATTGCTGGAGAAAAAACATGATCATCTCAATCGAGGCAGAGAAAGCTTTCAACAAAATTCAACACCCATTTATGATAAAAACCCTGCAGAAAGTAGGCATAGAGGGAACTTTGCTCAACATAATCCTGGCCTTATATGACAAACCCACAGACAATATCGTCCTCAATGGTGGAAAACTGAAAACATCTCCCCTACGATCAGGAACAAGAAAAGGTTAACCACTCTCACCACTCTTATTCAACACAGATTTGGGAATTTTAGCCACAGCAATCAGAGAAGAAAATTAAATAAAAGGAATCCTAATGGGAACAGAAGAAGTAAAGCTGTCACTGTTTGCAGATGACATGATACTATACATAGAGAATCCTGAAGATGCTACCAGAAAACTACTACAGTTAATCAATGAATTTGGAAAAGTAGCAGAATACAAAATTAATGCACAGAAATCTCGAGCATTCCTACACACTAATGATGAAAATTCTGAAAGTGAAATTAAGAAAACACTCCCATTTACCATTACAACAAAAAGAATAAAATATCTAGGAATAAACCTACCAAAGGAGACAAAAGATCTGTATGCAGAAAATTATAAGACACTGATGAAAGAAATTAAAGATGATACAAATAGATGGAGAGATATACCATGTTCTTGAATTGGAGCCATCAACATTGTGGAAATGACTTTACTTCCCAAAGCAATTTATAGATTCAGTGCAATCCCTATCAAACTACCACTGGCCTTTCTCACAGAACCAGAACAAAAATTTTCACAATTTGTATGCAAACGCAAAAGACCCCGAATAGCTAAAGCAATCTTCAGAACAAAAAATGGAGTTGGAGGAATCAGTCTCCCAGATTTCAGACTATACTACAAAGCAACAGTAATCAAGACAGTATGGAACAGGGTAGAAAGCCCAGAGATAAACCCCAGCACATATGGTCACCTTATCTTTGATAAAGAGGCAAGAATATACAGTGGAGAAAAGAGAGCCTCTTCAATAAGTGGTGCTGGGAAAACTGGACAGGTACACATAAAAGTATGAAATTAGAAAACTCCCTAACACCATAGACAAAGATAAACTGAAAATGGTTTAAAGACCTAAATGGAAGGCCAGACACTATCAAACTCTTTGAGGAAAAAATAGGCAGAACACTCTATGACATAAATCACAGCAAGATCCTTTTGACCCACTTCCTAGATAAATGGAAATAAAAACAAAGTAAACAAATGTGACCTAATGAAACTTAAAGCTTTTGCACAAAAAAGGAAACCACAAACAAGACCAAAAGACAACCCTCAGGATGGCGAAAATATTTGCCATTGAAGCAACTGACAAAAGATTAATCTCCAAAATTTACAAGCAGCTCATGCAGCTCAATATCAAAAAATCAAACAACCCAATTCAAAAATGGGCAGAAGACCTAAACAGACATTTCTCCAAAGAAGATATACAGATTGCCAACAAACACATGAAAGAATGCTTAACATCATTAATCATTAGAGAAATGCAAATCAAAACAACAATGAGATTTCATCTCACACCAGTCAGAATGGCCATCATCAAAAAATCTACAAACAATAAATGCTGGAGAGGGTGTGGAGAAAAGGGAACCCTCTTGCACTGCTGGTGGGAATGTAAATTGATACAGCCACTGTGGCGAACAGTATGGAGGTTCCTTAAAAAGCTACAAATTGAACTACCATATGACCCAGCAATCCCACTATTGGGCATATATCCTGAGAAAAACATAATTCAAAAACAGTCATGTACCAAAATATTCATTGCAGCCCTATTTACAATAGCCAGGACATGGAAGCAACCTAAGTGTCCATAAACAGATGAATGGATAAAGAATATGTGGCACTTATGTACAATGGAATATTAGCCATAAAAATAAACGAAATTGAGTCATTTGTAGTGAGGTGGATGGACCTAGAGTCTGTCATACAGAGTGAAGTAAGTCAGAAAGAGAAAAACAAATAACGTATGCTAACACACATATATATATTGATTTTTTAAAAAGGTCATGAAGTACCTAGGGGTAAGACAGGAATAAAGACACAGACCTACTAAAGCATGGACTTGAGGATATGGGGAGGGGGAAGGGTGAGCTGTGACAAAGTGAGAGAGTGGCATGGACATATATACCCTACCAAATGTACAATAGATAGCTAGTGAGGAGCAGCCACATAGCACAGGGAGATCAGCTCGGTGGTTTGTGACCACCTAGAGGGGTGGGATAAGGAGGGTGGGAGGGAGGGAGATGTAAGAGGGAAGAGATATGAGAACATATATATGTATAACTGATTCACTTTGTTATAAAGCAGAAACTAACACACCATTGTAAAGCAATTATACTCCAATAAAATATTTTTAAAAATTCTTTCAATGAAAAGTAATTCAGGGCAAGATGACTAAACTAGTGAATTTTACCAAACGTTTAATGATATTGCCAATACTTCTCAAAATCTTCCAAAAAATCCAAAAGAGGGAACACTCACAAATTCATTTCATGAGGCCAGTATTACCCTCATTATCAAAGCAGAAAAGGATATTACAAGAAACGAAAAGTACAGGCCAATATACCAGAAGAATATAGATGCAAAACTTTAAATAAATTATGAGCAAATTGAATTTAGCTGTATATTAGAATTATTCACCATGATCAACTGGGATTTATTCTCAGGATGCAATGACATTTTTAACAACTTTATTGGAGTATAATTGCTTTACATTGTTGTGTTAGTTGCTGCTGTATAACAAAGTGAATCAGCTATGTGTATACATATATACCCATATCCCCTCCCTCTTGTGTCTGCCTCCACTAGCCTTATGCCACCTCCCTAGGTGGTCACAAAGCACCGAGATGATCTCCTTATTCTACATAGCTTCTTCCCACTTGCTATTTTACATTTTATAGCGTATATATGTCTATGCCACTCTCTCACTTCGTCCCAGCTTACAATTCCCCAACCCCATGTCCTCAAGTCCATTCTCTACGTCTGTGTCTTTATTCCTGTCCTGGCCCAAGATTCCTCAGAACCATCTTCTTTTTAAGATTCCATATATATATGTGAGCATACGGTGTTTTATTTTTCTCTTTCTGACTAAATCACTCTATATGACAGACCCTAGGGACATCCAAATCACTGCAAATAACTCAATTTTGTTTCCTTTTATGGCTGACTAATATTCCCTTGTATATGTGTGCAACATCTTCTTGATCCACTCATCTGTCGACCGACAGTTTGCTTTCGTGTCCTAAGTACAGTAAATAGTGATGAAATGTACATTGTGATACATGTCATTATTTGAATTATGGTTTTCTCAGGGCATATAGCCAGAAGTGGCAATGCTGAGTGATATGGTACTTCTATTTTTAGTTTTTTGAGGAACATCCGTTCTATTCTCCATACTGGCTGTATCAATTTACATTCCCACTAACAGTGCAAGAGGGTTCCATTTTCTCCACACCCTCTCCAGCATTTATTTTTTGTAGAATTTTTGATGATGGCCATTCTGACTGGTGTTAGGTAATACCTCACTGTAGTTTTGATTTCCATTTCTCTAATTATTAGTGATGTTGAGCATCCTTTCCTGTGTTTGTTGGCAATATGTATATCTTCCTGGAGAAATGTCTGTTTAGGTCTCCTGCCCATTTTTTGATTGGGTTGTTGTTTTTTTGATATTGAGCTGCATGAGCGGCTTGTATATTTTGGAGATTAATCCTTTATCAGTTCCTTCGTTTGCAAATACTTTCTCCCATTCTGAGGGTTGTCTTTTCCTTTTGTTTATGGTTTCCTTTGCTGTGCAAAAGCTTTTAAGTTTCACTAGCTGCCATTTGTTTATTTTTGTTTTTATTTTCATTTCTCTAGTAAGTGGGTTAAAAAAGATCTTGCTATGATTTATGACATAGAGTGTTCTGACTATTTTTTAATCTAAGACTTTGATAGTGTCTGGCCTTGCATATAGATCTTTAACCCATTTTGCATTTATTTTTGTGTATGGTGTAAGGAAGTGTTCTAATTTCATTCTTTTAAATGTAGCTGTTCAGTTTTCTCAACAACGCTTATTCAAGATAGTGTTATTTCTCCAATGTGTATCCTTGCCTACTTTCTCAGAGATGAGTTGACCATATGTGCGTGGGTTTATCGCTGGGTTTTCTATCCTGTTCCATTGATCTATATTTCTTTTTTTGTGCCAGTACCATATTGTCTTTTTTTTGTGTGTGTGTGGTATGCGGGCCTCTCACTGCTGTTGTGGCCTCTCCCCTTGTGGAGCACAGGCTCCGGATGCACAGGCTCAGCAGCCATGGCTCACGGGCCTAGCCGCTCCATGGCATGTGGGATCTTCCTGGACTGGGGCATGAACCCGTGTCCCCTGCATCAGCAGGCAGACTCTCAACCATTGCACCATCGGGGAAGCCCCATACTGTCTTGATTATTGTAGCTTTGTGGCATACTCTGAAGTCAGGGAGCCTGATTTCTCCAACTCCGTTTTCCTTTCTATAGATTGCTTTGGCTATTCAGGGTCTTTTGTTTTTCCATACAAATTGTGAAATTTTTTGTTCTAGTTCTGTGAAAATAGCCATTGGTAGTTTGATAGGGACTCCACTGAATGTGTAGATTGCTTTGGGTACTACAGTTATTTTCAAAATATTGATTCATCCACCCCTAAAACATGGTACATCACTCCATCTATTTGTATCATCTTTAATTTCTTTCATCAGTGTCTTATTTTTTCTGCATACAGGTCTTTTGACTCCTTAGGTATGTGTATTCCTAGGTATTTCATTCTTTTTGTTGCAGTGGTAAATCAGAGTGTTCCCTTATTGTCTCTTTCACATTTTTCATAATTACTGTAAAAGAATACAAGAGATTTCTATGCATTAATTTTGTATCCTACTACTTTACCAAATTCATTGATGAGCTCTACTAGTTTTCTGCTAGCATCCTTAGGTTGCTCTATGTATAACATCATGTCATCTGCAAACAGTGAGAGTTTTATGCTTCTTTTACGATTTGGACTCCTCTTATTCCTTTTTATTCTCTGATTGCTGTGGCGAAAAATTCCAAAACTACGTTGA
This sequence comes from Globicephala melas, assembly GCF_963455315.2. NCBI lineage: Eukaryota > Metazoa > Chordata > Mammalia > Artiodactyla > Delphinidae > Globicephala > Globicephala melas. The sequence continues at coordinate 78,056,327 of NC_083335.1, forward strand.
GTAATAGTGATGAGAGTGGGCAACCTTCCCTTCTTCCTGATCTTCGTGCAAATAGTTTCAGTTTTTCACCATTGAGAGTGATGTTGGCTGTGGGTTTGTCATATATGGCCTTTATTTTGTTGAGGTAAGTTCCCTGTATGCCTAGTTTCTGGAGGGTTTTATCCAAAATGGGTGCTGAACTCTGTCAACAGTTTTTTTCTGCATCTATTGAGATGACCATATGGTTTTTATCCTTCACTTTGTTAATATAGTGTATCACATTGATTGATTTGCATATATTGAAGAATCCTTGCATTCCTGGGATAAACCCCACTTGATCATGGTGTATGATACTTTTAATGTGCTATTGGATTCTGTTTCCTAGTACTGTGTTGAGGATTTTTGCATCTATGTTGATCAGGGATACTGGCCTGTAATTTTCTTTTCTTATGACATCTTTGTCTGGTTTTGGTATCAGGGTGATGGTGGCCTCGTAGAATAATTTTGGGAGTGTTCCTCCCTCTGCATTATTTTGGAAGAGTTTGAGAAGGATGCATGTTAGCTGTTCTCTAAATATTTGATAGAATTCGTCTGTAAAGTGATCTGGTCCTGAGCTTTTGTTTGTTGGAAGATTTTTAATTTCAGTGCTTGTGATTTGTCTATTTATATTTTCTATTTCTTTCTGTTTCCGTCTTGGAAGGTTGTGCTTTTCTATGAATGTGTCCGTTACTTCCAGGTTGTCAATTTCATTGGCATAGAGTTCCTTGAAAACTCTCTCATGATGCACTGTATTTCTGCAGTGTCAGTTGTTACTTCTCCTTTATCATTTGTAATTTTGTTGATTTGAGTCTTTTCCCTTCTATTCTTGATGACTCTGGCTAAAGGTTTATCAGTTTTAGTTATCTTCTCAAAGAACCAGCTTTTAGTTTTATTGATCTTTGCTATAATTTTCTTCATTTCTTTTCCATTTATTTCTCATATGATATTTATGATTTCTTTCCTCATGCTAACTTTGGGGGGTTTTGTCCTTTTTTCCCTAATTGCTTTAGGTGTAAGTGTGGGTTGTTTATTTGAGATGGTTCCTGTATCTTCAGGTAGTATTCTATTGCTATAAACTTCCCTCTTAGAACTGCTTTTGCTGCATCTCATAGGATGTGGGTCATCGTTATTTCATTGTCATTTGATTCTAGGTATTTTTTGATTTTGCTGTTGATTTCTTCAGTGATCACTTGGTTATTTAGTAGCATATTGTTTAGCCTCCATGTGTTTGTATTTATTGTAGTTATTTTCTCTCTAATTGATATCTAGTCTCATAGCATTGTGGTCAGAAAAGATATTTGATAAGATTGCAATTTTCTTAAATTTACCAAGGCCTGATTTGTGACCCAAGATATGATTTATCCTGGAGAATATTGCATGAGCACTTGAGAGAAAATGTATTCTCTTGTTTTTGGATGGAATGTCTGATAAATGCCAATTGTCTCTCTGCTCCAAGTTGTCTTTTAAAACCTGTGTTTCCTTACTTACTTTCATTTTTGATGATCTGTCCATTGGTGAAAGTGGGGTGTTATAGCCCCCTACTATGATTGTGTTACTTTCAATTTCCCCTTTTATGGTGGTTAGCATTTGCCTTATGTATTGAGGGGCTCCTATGTTGGGTGCAAAAAATTTACAATTTTTATATCTTCTTCTTGGATTGATCCCATGATCATGATGTAGTGTCCTTCTTTGTCTCTCGTAATAGTCTTTATATTAAAGTCTATATTGTACCCTCCAGAAGATAGGCAAAGAGGGAACTTACCTCAACATAATGAAGGCCATATATGACAAACCCACAGCCAACATCATCCTCAATAGTGAAAAACTGAAAACATTTCCACTAAGGTCAGGAACAAGACAAAGTTGCCCACTGTCACCACTATTATTCAACATTGTTTTGGAAGTTTTAGCCAGAGCAATCAGAGAAGAAAAAGAAATAAAAGGAATCCAAATTGGAAAAGAAGAAGTAAAGCTGTCACTGTTTGCAGATGACATGATACTATACATAGAGAATCCTAAAGATGCTACCAGAAAACTACTAGAGCTAATCAATGAATTTGGTAAAGTAGCAGGATACAAAATTAATGCACAGAAAGCTCTTGCATTCCTATACACTAATGGTGAAAAATCTGAAATTGAAATCAAGGAAACACTCCCATTTACCATTGCAACAAAAATATCTGAGAATAAACCTACCTAAGGAGACAAAAGACCTGTATGCAGAAAATTATGACACTGATGAAAGAAATTAAAGATGAAACAAATAGATGGAGAGATATACCTTGCTCTTGGATTGGAAGAATCAACATTGTGAAAATGACTCTACTACCCAAAGCCATCTACAGATTCAATGCAATCCCTATCAAACTACCACTGGCATTTTTCACTGAACTAGAACAAAAAAAATCACAATTTGTATGGGAACAAAAAAGACCCCGAATAGCCAAAGCAATGTTGAGAACAAAAAACAGAGCTGAAAGAATCAGGCTCCCTGACTTCAGATTATACTACAAAGCTACAGTAATCAAGACAGTATGGTACTGGGACAAAAACAGAAATATAGATCAGTGGAACAGGAGAGAAAGCCCAGCGATAATCCCACACATATATGGTCATCTTATATTTGATAACAGATGCAAGAATATGCAATGTAGAAATGATAGCCTCTTCAATAAGTGGTGCCTGGAATACTGGAGAGCTACATGTAAAAGAATGATATTAGAACACTCCCTAACACAATACACAAAATCAACTCAAAATGGATTAAAGACGTAAATGTAAGGTCAGACACTATAAAACTCTTAGGGTAAAACATAGTTAGTACACTCTATGAAATAAATCACATCAAGATCCTTTTTGACCCACCTTATAAGGAAATGGAAATAAAAACAAAAATAAACAAATGGGACCTAATGAAACTTAAAAGCTGTTGTACAGCAAATGAAACCATAAACAACACGAAAATAGAACCCTCAGAATGGGAGAAAATATTTGCCAGTGTAGCAACTGACAAAGCATTAATCTCCAAATTTTACAAGCAGCTCATGCAGCTCAATATCAAAAAATCAAACAACCCAATCCAAAAATGGGCAGAAGACCTAAACAGACATTTTTACAAAGTAGTTATACAGATTGCCAACAAACACATGAAAGAATGCTCAACATCATTAATTATTAGAGAAATGCAAATCAGATCTACAATGAGATATCATCTCACACCAGTCAGAATGGCCATCATCAAAAAACTACAAACAATAAATACTGGAGAGGGTATGGAGCAAAGGGAATCCTCTCGCACTGTTGGTGGGAATGTAAATTGATACAGCCACTATGGAGAACCATATGGAGGTTCCTTAAAAAACTACAGATTGAACTACCATATGACCCAGCAATCCCACTACTGGACATATCCTGAGAAAACCAAAATTCAAAAAGAGTCATATAGCACAATGTTCTTTGCAGCTCTATTTACAATAACCAGGACACGGAAGCCTCCTAAGTGTCCATCAACAGATGAATGGATAAAGAATATGTGGCACATATATACAATGGAATATTACTCAGCCATAAAAAGAAATGAAATTGAGTTATTTGTAGTGAGGTGTATGGACCTAGAGTCTGTCATACAGAGTGAAGCAAGTCAGAAAGAGAAAAACAAACACTGTATGGTAACAGATATATATGGAATGTAAGAAAAAAAATTCATGAAGAACTTAGGGGCTGGATGAGATAAAGACGCAGATGTACTAGAGAATGGACTTGAGGACACGGGGAGGGGGAAGGGTAAGCTGGGACAAAGTGAGATAGTGGCATGGACATATATATATACTACCAAATATAAAACCGATAGCTAGTGGGAAGCAGCCACATAGCACTGTGTGATAAGCTCGGTGCTTTGTGACCACCTGGAAGGGTGGGATAAGGAGGGTTGGAGGGAGGGAGATGCAAGAGAGAAGAGATATTGGGACATACGTATATGTATAGCTGATTCACTTTGTTATAATGCAGAAAGTAGCACACCAATGTAAAGCAATTATTCTACAATAAAGAAGTAAAAAAAAATAAAAGAAAATAAAGCCTATTTTGTGTGATATGAGAATTGCTACTGCAGCTTTCTTTTGATTTCCATTTACATGAAATCTTTTGCTATCTCCTCAGGTTCAGTCTGTATATGTCCCTACGTATGAAGTGGGTCTCTTGTAGAGAGCATATATAGAGGTCTTGGTTTTGTATGCATTCAGCCAGTCTATGTCTTTTTGTTCGATCATTTAATTCATTTACATTTAAGGTAATGATCGATATGTATGTTCCTATTACCATTTTCTTGTTTTGGGTTTGTTACTATAGGTATTTTCCTTCTCTCCTTTTTCCTATCTAGAGAAGTTCCTTTATCATTTCTTTTAAAGCTCGTTTGTTGGTGATGAATTCTCTTAGCTGTTGCTTGTCTGTAATGTTTTAATTTCTCCATCAAATCTGAATGAGATCCTTGCTGGGTAGAGTAATCTTGGTTGTAGGTATTTCCCTTTCATCACTTCAAATATGTCCTGACACTCCCTTCTGGCTTTCAAATTTTAGGCTGAAAGATCAGCTGTTAACCTTATGGGGGTTCCCTTTCATGTTATGTGTTGATTTTCCCTTGCTGCTTTTTATATTTTTTCTTTGTATTTAATTTTTTTTAGTTTGATTAATATGCATTTTGGAGTGTTTATCCTTGGATTTATCCTGTATGGGCCTCTGTGCTTCCAGGACTTGATTGACTATTTCCTTTCCCTTATAAGGCAAGTTTTCAACTATAATCTCTTCAAATATTTTCACAGTCCCTTTCTTTTTCTCTTCTTCTTTTGGGGCCCCTATAATTCTAATGTTGTTATGGTTAATGTTTTCCCAGAGGTCTCTGAGGCTGTCCTTAATTCTTTTCATTCTTTTTTCAGCTCTGCAGTTATTATTTCCATTATTTTATCTTCCAGGTCACTTATCCGTTCTTCTGCCTCAGTTATTCTACTATTGATCCCTTCTGGAAAATTTTTAATTTCATTAATTTTGTTGTTCATCATTATTTGTTTGCTCTTTAGTTCTTCTAATTCTTTGTTAAACATTTCTTTTATTTTCTCCATTCTATTTCCAAGACTTTGAATCACCTTTACTATCATTACTCTGAATTCTTTTTCAGGTAGACTGCCTATTTCCTTTTCATTTGTTTGGTGTGGTGGGTTTTTACTTGCTTCTTCACCTGCTGCATATTTCTCTGTCTTCTCCTTTTGCTTATCTTACAGTGTTTGTGTTCTCCTTTTCACAGGCTGCAGGTTCATAATTCCCGTTGTTTTGGTATCTGTCCCCAGTGGGTAAGTTTTGTTCAGTTGGTTGTTTATGCTTCTTGGTGGTGGGGACTTGTGCCTGTGTTCTGGTGGATGAGGCTGTATCTTGTCTTTCTAGTAGGCACGACTACATCGGGTGGTGTGTTTCAGGGTGTCTGTGAACTTATTATCATTTTAGGGAGGCTCTCTGCTAATCATTGGGGTTGTGTCCTTGTCTTGTTAATTGTTTGGCATGGGTTTCTAGCACTGGAGCTTGCTGGTCGTTGAGTGGAGCTGAGTCATACCATTGAGTGGGAGATCTCTGGGACAGCTCTTGCTGATTGGTATTACCTGGGACTGGTAAGTCTCTGGTGGTTCAATGTCCTGAACTCTGCTTTCCCACCTCAGAGACACAGAATTGACAGCTGGCCGGAGCACTGAGACCCTCTCAGCTACACAGCTCAGAAGAAAAGGGAGAAAAACAATAAAGAAAAATAAATAAAGTAAAATAAAATAATAAAATTAAATTAAACTGTTATTAAAATAAATTTTTAAAAAATATTATTAAAATTTAAAAAGTAATAAAATAAGGAAGACAGAAACCAAACCAATAAACAAATCCATCAATAATAACAAGTGCTAAAAACTATACTAAGATATGGGTAAAAATCAGAAACTAGTCATTCACATAGAACAAACCCCAAGTTTACAGTTGCTCCCAAAGTTAACTGTCTCAGTTTTGGGATGATTCATTGTCTATTCAGGCATTTCACAGATGCAGGGTACATCAAGTTGACTGTGGAGATTTAATCTTCTGTTCCTGAGGCTGCATGAAGAAATTTCCCTTTCTCTTCTTTGTTCATGCAGCTTCTGGTGTTCTGCTTTGGATCTGGCCCTACCTCTGCATTTAGGTCACCGTCTGGCATCTGTTCTTCTCCCAGAGAGGAGGGGGTTAAAGGAGCAGCTGATTGTGGGCTCTGGTTCACTCAGATTGTGCAGAAGGAAGGGTATGCAATGTGGGGCGAGCCTGCGGTGGCAGAGGCCAACGTGATGTTACAACAGCCTGAGGTTTGCCAGGTGTTCTCCCTGTGATATTGTCCCTGGATCAAGGGACCCTGGAAGTGGTGCGCTGCACAGCCTCCTGGGAGGGGAGGTGTGGATAGTGACCTGTGCTTGCACACAGGATTCTTGGTGGCAGCAGCAGCAGCCTTAGTGTTTCATGCCCGTCTCTGGTGTCTGTGCTGATAGCCGTGGCTCACGCCCGACTCTAAAGCTTGTTTAGGTGGTGTTCTGAATTTCCTCTCCTCGTGCACCATGAAACCATGGTCTCTTGACTCCTAGTCAGTTGCAGACTTATTCCTGGAATCCCTCCCTGTTGGCTGTGGCGCTCTAGCCCCTTTCAGTCTGTGTTCACACAGTCAACCCCAGTCCTGTCCCAGGGATCTGAACTCCTCAGCTCCCAGCCCCCACCTGCCCCAGTGGGTGAGCAGAAAAGTCCTCTCAGACTGGTGAGTGCTGGTTGGCACAGATCTTCTGTGCAGGAATCTCTCCATTTTGCCCTCTGCACCCCTGTTGCTGTGCTCTCCTCTGTGACTTCAAAGTTTCCCCCCCTCCCACCCACCGTCTCCACCAGTGAAGGGGCTTCCTAATGTGTGGAAACATTTCCTCCTTTCCAGGTCCTTCCCAGAGATGCAGGTCCCATCTCTATTCTTTTGTCTCTGTTTTTTCTTGCCCTACCCAGTTATGTGGGGAGTTTCTTGCCTTTTGGGAAGTCTGAGGTCTTCTGCCAGCATTCATTAGGCATTTTGTATGAGTTGTTCCACATGTAGATGTATTTTTGATGCTTTTGTGGGGAGGAAGGTGATCTCCACGTCTTACTCCTCCACCATGTTGAGGGTCCTCCAAATGTGATACGTATCCATGATAGAATAAAAGAAAAAATCTTATGATCATGTCAAGAGATGAAAAATTTGACAAAATTCAGCATTCTTTCATGATTAAAAAAACCTCTTAACAAATTAGTTATCAAAGGAACATACCTTAACATAATAAAGATCACAAATGACAAGCTCTCAGCTAACATCGTACTCAGTAGGGACAGTTTGAAAGTTTCTCCTCCAAGATCAGGAAAAAGACAAGTATACTCACTCTTACCACTCCTATTCAACACAATATTGGAAGTCCTAGATACAGCAATCAGGCAAGAAAAAGAAATAGAACACATCAGAATTGGAAGGTAATAAGTAAAATTTTCTCAACTTGCAGATGACATAATACATATATATATAATCCTGAAGATTCCACCAAAAACCGTAAGGTCTAATCAATAACTTTATTAAAGTTGCAGTATACAAAATTAACATACAAAAATCAGTGCATTTCTATAGATTAACAACAAATTATCTGAAAATAAAGAAAATTGCTGTAATTATAATTGCATGAAAAACAATAAAATATTTAGCAATAAATTTAACCAATGTTATGAAAAATCTCTGCACTGAAAACCACAAGACACTGATGAAGGAAACAAAGAATATACAAAAAATGGAATGGTATCCCATGTTCATGGATTAAGAATTAATATTGTTAAAATGTCCATACTACCCATAGCTGTCTTTAGTTTCAATGAAATCCCTACCAAGATCCCCCAAGATTCCAATGGCATTTTTTACAGAAGTAAAAATAAATCCTAAAGTTTATATGGAGCCAAAAAGACACTGGACAGCCAAAGCACTCCTGAGAAAGAACAAAGTAGGAGACATCACACTTCCTGATTACATGCTGCATTATATATCTATGGTAATCAAATAAATTTGATACTGGCATAAAAACAGACACATAGACCAATTGAACAAAATGGAGATCCCAGAAATAAACCCAAGCATATATTGTCAACTTATCTTTAACAAAGTAGCCAAGAATACTCAATGGAGAAAAGATAGTCTTGTCAATAAATGCTTCCGGGAAAACTGTATATTTGCATGTAAAATAATAAGCTAGATCCCTACCTTACACCACACAAAAAAATTAACTCAAAATGGATTAAAGACTTAAATGTATGAATGGAAACCATAAAATTCCTAGAAGAAAGCATAGATAAAAAATCACCTTGACATAGGTTTTGGCAAAATATTTTTGGATCTAACACATAAGGAACAAATTAAACATTAATAAGTGAGACTGCATCAAACTAAAATGATTCTTCACAGCAGAAGAAACATTCAACAAAATAAAAATATAATATATTTAATAGGAAAAATTATTTTTATATCTGATAAGGGGTTAAAATCCAAATTATATAAATAAGTCATAGATTAATAGCAAAAAAAATTCACTTAAAAAATGACATAGGACTGGAATAGACAATTTTGAAAAGAAGATATACAAATGACTAAGAGTTACATGAAAAGGTGCTACATATCATATTAATCATTAGAGAAATGTAAATCAGAACCACAGTGAGACCAGTTATAGTGGCTTTCATCAAATGTAAGAGATGACAAATGCTGATGAGAATGTAGAGAAAAGGAAATCCTTCAGCACTGTTGATGGCATTGTAAATTGGTACAGTCAGTATTGAAAACAGTATCCAAGTTCTTTAAAAATTAAAGTAGTGGGGAGACCTTCAAGATGGTGGGGAAATAAGATGTGGAGATAACCTTCCTCCCCACAAATACATCAAAAATACATCTACATGTAGAACAACTCCTACAGAACACCTACTTAATGCTGACAGAAGACCTCAGACTTCCTAAAAGGCAAGAAAATCCCCACGTACCTGGGTAGGGCAAAAGAAAAAAGACCATAGAAAAAGAAAAGAATAGGGATGGGACCTGCACCTCTGGGAGGGAGCTGTGAAGGAGGAAAAGCTTCCACACACTAGGGAGCCACTTCACTGGTGGGGATGGTTGCTGGCTGGGGGGGGATGCTTCGGAGCCATGGAGAAGAGTGAAGCAACAGGTGTGCAGATGGAAAAGCAGAGAGATTTCACACAGAGGATTGGTGCAGACCAAAACTTACCAAACTGAGACACTTGTCTGCTCAACCACTGGGGTGGGTGTGAGCTGAGAGCTGATGTTCGAGCTTTGGAGGTCAGATCCCAGGGAGATGACTGGGGTTGGCTGTGTGAAAACTGCCTGAAGTGGACTAGTGTGTCACAGCTAGCCAGGCGGGAGTCAGAGAAAATGTATGGGCCACCCAAGGAGGCAAAAGACCATTGTTTTAGGGTGCACGATGAAAGGGGATTCCTGCTCTATTTGCCCACATATATCTAGACACCACCTAAGCAAGCTCCAAAGATGGGCATGAGCCACAGCTATCAGCTTGGAAGCCTGAGATGGGCACAAAAGGCTAACACAGTCACTGCTGCCACCATGAATCCTGTGTGCAAGCACAGGTCACTACCCACATCCCCCTGGGAGCCTGTGAAGCATGTCACAGACAGGGTCCCGCTATCCAGGAACAACTTCCTTGAGAGAACACATGGCACACCTCAGGGTGTTGCAATGTCACACAAGCCTCTGCCACCACAGTCTTGCCCCGCATTCCAATTATGACTACCATACCCCTCCTTCTCCCTAGCCTGAGTGAGCAAGAGATCCCTAATCAGCTGCAGATTTAACCCCTTCCTGTCTGGGTGGGGACGAGATGCCTGAGGGCGGCATACATGCAGAGGAGGGGCCAAAACTAAAGCTAAAACCTAGAAGCCAAGCAAACATGGAAGAGAAAGGGAAATTTCTCCATGTGGCCTCTGGAGCACAGGATTAAATCCCCACAAACAACTTGATGAACCCTGCATCTGTGGAATAGCTGAATAGACAACAATGGTTCCCAAAATTGAGGCATGGACTTTGGAAACACTGTAGACTTAGGGATTGCTTTCTCTGCCTGATTTGTTTCTGGTTTCTATGTTTATATATGAGTTTAGTTTTTAGTGCTTCTTATCATTGGTGGGTTTGTTTATTGGATGATTGTTCTCTTCTTTATTTATTTTTTATTTCTTATTTTTTATATTATAATTTTTTATATTTAAAATTTTTTTCCTTCCTTTTTTCTCTTTTTGTGAGTGTGTATGTGTATGATTCTTTGTGTAATATTGTCTGTTTAGGTTTGCTTTTACCATTTGTCCTAGGGTTTTGACTGATTTTTTTTGGTGTCTTTTTGTTTTCTTGTTTGTTTTCTTTTTAAGAGTGTGTGTGTATGCTTCTTTGTGTGATTCTGTCTGTTTAGTTTTGTGTTTATCATTTGCTTTTGGGTTCTATCTGTTCATTTGTTTGTTTGTTGTTTTTCATTGTTTTCTTCCTTTTCTTGTGAGCCGTGAGGCTGGCAGGGTCTTGGTGCTTCAGCTGGGTGTCAGGCCTGAACTCCTGAGGTGGGACAGATGAGTGCAGGACATGGGACCACCAGAGACCTCCTGGCCACATGTAATATCAATCAGTGAGAGCTTTCCCACAGATCTCCATTTCAACACTAAGACCCAGCTTCACCCAATGGCGAGCAAGCTCCAGTGCTGGATGCCTCATGATAACCAACTAGCAAGACAGGAATACAACCACAACCATAAGCAGAGAGGCTGCCTAAAATCATACTAACTTCACAGACACCCCAAAATACACCACTGGAAGTGGCCCTGCCCATCAGAATGACATGATACAGCCCTACACTTCAGAACACAGGCAACAGTCCCTTCCACAAGGAAGCCTACAGAAACCACTGAACCAACTTCACCAACTGAGGGAAGACACCAAAAATAATGAGAATTAAAACCTGCAGCCTGTAAAAAGCAGAACTCCAAAACACAATAAGTTAATAAAATGAGAAGATAGAGAAATATGCAGCAGATGAAGGAGCAAGGTAAAAACCCATGATAGCAAAGAACAAACAAACAAACAAAAACCAAAAGAAATAAGCAGTCTACCTGAAAAACAATTCAGAGTAATGAGAGCAAAGATGATCCAAAATCTAGGAAATAGAATGGAGAAACTACAAGAAATGTTTAACAAAGACCTAGAAGAACTAAAGAGCAAACAAACAATGATGAACAACACAATACATGAAATTTAAAATTCTCAAAAAGGAATCAATAGCAGAATAACTGAGGCAAAAGAACGGAGAAGTGACCTGGAAGATAAAATACTGGAAATAACTACTGCAGAGCAGAATAAAGAAAACAGAATGAAAATAATTAAGGACAGACTTAGAGACTTCTGGGACAACAATAAATGCACCAACATTCGAATGATATGGGTCCCAGGAGAAGAAGAGAAAAAGAAAGGGACTGAAAAAATATTCAAAGGGATTATAGAAGAAAATTTCCCTAATATGAGAAAGGAAATAGTCAGTCAACTCCAGGGAGCACAGAGAGTCCCATACAGGATAAATCCAAGGGGAAACATGCCAAGACACATTAATCAAACTATCCAAAATTAAATGCTAAGAAAAAATATAAAAAGCAGCAATGGAAAAACAACAAATAACATACAAGGGAATCCCCATAAAGTTAAAAGCTGATCTTTCAGCAGAAACTCTGCAAGCCAGAAGGGAGTGTCAAGACATATTTAAAGTGATGAAGGGGAAAAAACTACAACCAAGATCACTTTACCCAGAAACGATCTCATACAGATTTGATGGAGAAATGAAAATCTTTACATAGAAACAAAAGCTAAGACAATTCAGCACCACCAAACCAGGTTTATAACAAATGCTAAAGGAAATTCTCTAGGCCAGAAACAAAAGAGAAATAAAAGACCTACAATAACAAAACCAAAACAATTATGAAAGAGCATACATATTGATAATTACCTTAAATGAAAATGGATTAAACGTTCCCACCAAAAAACACAGACTGGATGAATGGATACAAAAACAAGACCCATACATATTCTGTCTAGAAGAGACACACTTCAGACCTAGAGACACATACAGACTAAAAGTGAAGGGATGGAAAAAGATGTTCCATGCAAGTGGAAATCAAAAGAAAGATGGAATGGCAATTGTCATAACAGACAAAATAAACATTAAGATAAAGACTGTTACAAGAGACACAGAAGGACACTACATAACCATCAAAAGACCAATCCAAGAAGAAGATATAACAATTTTAAATATTTATGCACCCAACAGAGGAGCACCTCAATACATAAGGCCAATGCTAACAGCCATAAAAGGGGAAATCGACAGTAACACAATCATAGTAGGGGATTTTAACACTTCACTTTCACCAATGGACAGATCAACCAAAATGAAAATAAATAAGGAAACACAAGCTTTAAATGATACACTAATCATGATGGACTTAACTGATATTTATAGGACATTCCATTCAACAGAATATACTTTCTGAATATACATTCAACAGAATATACTTTCTTCTCAAGTGCTTATGGAATATTCTCTAGGATAGATCATATCTTGCATCACAAATAAAGCCTTGGTAAATTTAAGAAAATTGAAATCACATCAAGTATCTTTTCCGACCACAATGCTATGAGACTAGATATCAATTACAGGAAAAAAATCTGTAAAAAATACAAAGACAAGGGGACTAAAATATACACTACCTAGTAAACAAGAGATCACCAAGGAAATCAAAAAATACCTAGAAAAATGTGACAATGAATACATGACGATGTAAAACCTATGGGATGCAGCAAAAGCAGTACTAAGAGAGAAGTTTATAGCAATACAATCCAACCTCAAGAAACAAAAAAAAATCTCAAATCAACAAACTATCCTTTCACCTAAAGGAAGTAGAGAAAGAACCCCCAAAGTTAGCAGAAGGAAAGAAATCATAAAGATGAGATCAGAAATAAGTGAAAAAGAAATGAAGGAAAAAATAGGAAAGAACAATAAAACTAAAAGCTGGTCCTTTGAGAAGATAAACAACATTGATAACCATTAGCCAGACTCATTAAAAAAAGGGAGAAGACTCAAATCTATAGAATTAGAAATGAAAAAGGAGATGTAACAACTGACACTGCAGAAATACAAAAGATCATGAGAGATTACTACAAGCAACTATATGCCAATAAAATGGACAACCTGGAAGAAATTAACAAATTCATAGAAAAGCACAACCTTCCAAGATTGAACCAGGAAGAAATAGAACATATAAACAGACCAATCTCAAGCACTGAAATTGAGACTCATTAAAAATCTTCCAACAAACAAAAGCCAAGGACCAGATGGCTTCACAGGTGAAATCTCTCAGACATTTAGAGAAGAGCTAACACCTATATTTCTCAAATTCTTCCAAAATAACGTAGAGGGAAGAACACTCACAAACTCATTAAAGAAAGCCACCATCACCCTGACACCAAAACCAGACAAAGATGTCAAAAAGAGAGAAAACTACAGGCCAATACCACTGATGAACATAGATGCAAAAATCCTCAACAAAATACTAGCAAATAGAATCCAAAAGCACATTAAAAGGATCATACATCATGATCAGGTGGAGTTTATCCCACGAATGATATAAATTTTTGATATAGGCAAATCAATCACTGTGATACACCATATTAACAACTTGAAGGATAAAAACCTTATGATTATCTCAATAGATGCAGAGAAAACTTTTGACAAAATTCAACACCCATTTATTATAAAACCCTCCAGAAAGTGGGCATAGAGGGAAATTACCTCAACATAATAAAGACCATATATATATCCATGTCACTCTCTCACTTTACCCCAGCTTACCCTTCCCCCTCCCCGTATCCTCAAGTCCATTCGCTGGTAGGTTTATGTTTTTATTCCCGTCTTGCCCCTAGGTTCTTTAGAACGTTTTCTTTTTTTTCTATATAGGTGTGTTAGCATACACCTATATGTATTACATACATAATACATACACCTATAAGTATTACATACACCTATATGTAAGTCAGAAGGCATTCTCTTTCTGACTTACACTACCAAACGTAAAATAGATAGCTAGTGAGAAGCAGCTGCGTAGCACAGGGAGATGAGCTCGGTGCTTCGTGACCACCTAGAGGGGTAAAATAGGGAGGGTGGCAGGGAGGGAGATGCAAGAGGAAAGACATATGGGGACATATATATATATATATATATATATATATATATGTACAACTGATTCACTTTGTTATAAAGCAGAAACTAACACACCATTGTAAAGCAATTATACTCCAATAAAGATATTTAAAAATAAATAAATAAGGACCACATATGATTAGCCCACAGCAAACCTCATTCTCAATGGTGAAAAATTGAAACCATTTCCACTAATATCAGGAACAAGACAAGGTTGCTCACTCTCACCACTATTATTCAAATATTTTTGGAAGTTTTAGCCCCAGCAATCAGAGACGAGAAAGAAATAAAAGGAATCCAAATCGGGAAAGAAGTAAAGCTGTCACTGTTTGCAGGTGACATGATACTATACATAGAAAATCCTAAAGATGTTACCAGAAAACTACTAGAGCTATTCAATGAATTTGGTAAGTAGCAGGTTACAAGATTAATGCACAGAAGTGACTTGCATTCCTATACACTAATGATGAAAAATCTGAAAGTAAAATTAAGGAAACACTCCCATTTACCATTGCAACAAAAAGAATAAAATACCTAGGAAAAAACCTTCCTGAGGAGACAAAAGACCTGTATGCAGAAAACTTTAAGACACTGATGAAAGAAGTTAAAGGAAATAGAGACAGATGGAGAGATATACCTTGTTCTTGGATTGGAAGAATCAACACTGTGGAAATGCATATACTACCCAAAGCAATCTGGAGATTCAATGCAATCCCTATCAAACTACCTATGGCATTTTTCACAGAACTAGAGCAAAATGTTTCACAATTTGTATGGAAACACAAAGACCCTGAATAGGCAAAGCAATCTTGAGAAAGAAAAACGGACCAAGAGGAATCAAGCTCCTTTACTTCAGACTATACTACAAAGCTACAGTAAACAAGAGAGAATGGTATTGGCCAAAAACAGAACTATAGACTAATGGAACAGGATAGAAAGCCCAGAGATAATCCCACACACATATGGTCACCTTAGTATCGATAAAGGAGACCAAAATATGCGATGTAGAAAAGACAGCCTCTTCAAAAAGTGGTGCTAGGAAAACTGGACTGCTGCATGTAAAGGAATGAAATTAGAACATTCCATAACACCATACACAAAAATAAACTCAAAATGGATTAAAGGCCTAAATGTAAGGCCAGACACTGTAAAAATCTTAGGGGAAAACATAGGCAGAACACTCTATGACATAAATCACAGCAAAATCCTTTTTGACCCACCTCCTAGAGAAATGGAAATAAAACCAGAAATAAATAAATGGGACCTAATGTAACTTAAAAACTTTTGCACAGCAAAGGAAACCATAAACAAGATGAAAAGACAACCCTGCGAATGGGAGAAAATATTTGCAAATGAGCAAATGACAAATGATTAATCTCCAAAATTTACAAGCAGTTCTGGAGCTCAATATCAAAAAACCAAACAACCCAATCAAAAAATGGGCAGAAGACCTAAACAAACAATTCCCCAAGAAGATATACAGATTGCCAACAAACACATGAAAGGATGCTCAACATCACTATCACTAGAGAAATGCAATTCAAAACTACAATGAGGTATCATCTCACACTGGTCAGAATGGACATCATCAAAAAATCTACAAACAATAACTCCTAGAGAGGGTGTGGAGAAAAGGGAACCCTCTTGCACTTTTGGTGGGAATGTAAATTGATACAGCCACTATGGAGAACAGAATGAAGGTTCCTTTAAAATCTAAAAATAGAAGTACCATACGACCCAGTAATCCTACTACTGGGCATATACCCTGAGAAAACCTTAATTCGTAAAGATTCTTCTACTACGAAGTTTATTGCAGCTCTATTTACAAAAGCCAGGACATGGAAGCAACCTAAGTGTCCATCGACAAATGAATAAAGAAAATGTGGCACATATATACAATGGAATATTACTCAGCCATAAAAAATGAAATTGAGTTATTCGTATTGAGGTGGCGGGACCTATATTCTCATACAGAGTGAAGTAAGTCAGAAAGAGAACAAAAAATACCTTATGCTAATACACATGTATGGAATCTACAAAGAAAAAAAAAGGGTTTTGAAGAAGCTAGGGGCAGTCGAGGAGTAAAGACGCAGACGTAGAGAATGGACTTGAGGACATAGGGTGGGGTATGGTAAGCACGGACAACGTGAGAGAATGGCAAGTACTTATATATACTACCAAATGTAAAATACATAGTTAGTGGGAAGCAGCCGCATAGCACAGGATGATAAGCTCAGTGCTTTGTGATCACCTAGAGGGGTTGGATAAAGAGTGTGGGAGGGAGACGCAAGAGTGAGTAGATATGGGGATATATGTATATGTATAAGTGATTCATTCTGTTATAAATCAGAAAGTAACACACCATTTTAAAGCAATTATACTCCAATAAAGATGTTAAAAAAAAAAAAAGATTCTACCTGCCAATGCAGGGGACAAGTGTTCGATCCCTGCTCTGGGAAGATCCCACAAGCCTCAGAGCAATTAAGCCCCTGGGCCACAACTACGGAGTCTGGGCTATACAGCTGGCATACCACCACTACTGAAGCCTGTGTGCCTAGAACCCGTGCTCTACAACAAGAGATGCCACTTAAATGAGAAGAGTACAGACCACAACATAGTGTAGTTCCCACTCACCACAAATAGAGAAAGCCTGCATGCAGCAAAGAAGACCCAATGCAACCGAAAAATATATATGCATATACAATAAATAATAAAGTGTATAAGCTTTATGTTATGATATATACATATCATAATATCTAGAAATAATTTATATTATATAATATATAAATATAATAGAGCATATACTATAAAATTTTATTAAAATAATTTTATATTTCATATAATTTATATATCAATAATTTTGTTATAGATAATTCTTAAAGTAAAAGCCAATGTAAATTTTGTTAAAAAAAATCATACACCATGAGCAACTGGGGTATATCCCTGGAATTCAATGATTCTTCAATATATGGAAATCAATCAATGTCATAAACTACATTAACAAATTGAAGGAGAAACCCATATGTCAATAGATGCAGAAAAGCATTCGACAAAATTCAACATCTATTTGTGATAAATGCCCTCGAGAAAGTAGGCATAGAGGGAACTTTCCTCAACATAATAAAGGCCATATATGACAAACGCACAGCCAACGTTGTCCTCAATGGTGAAACACTGAAATCATTTCTACTAAGATCAGGAACAAGACAAGGTTACCCACTCTCACCACTATTATTCAACATAGTTTTGTAAGGTTTAGCAACAACAATTAGAAAAGAAAAAGAAATAAAGGGAATCCAAATCAGAAAATAAGAAGTAAAGCTGCCACTGTTTGCAGATGACATGATATTATACATTGAGAATCCTAAAGATGCTACCAGAAAACTACTAGAGCTAATCAATAAATTTGGTAAAGTAGTAGGATACAAAATTAATGCACAGAAATCCCTTGCATTCCTATACACTAATGATGAAAAATGTGAAAGTGAAATTAACAAAACACTCCAATTTACCATTGCAACAAAAACAATAAAATATCTGGGAATAAACCTATGGAGACAAAAGATCTGTATGCAGAAAACTATTAGACACTGATGAAAGAAATTAAAGATGATACAAGCAGATGGAGAGGTACACCATGTTCTTGGATTGGAAGAATCAATACTGTGAACATGACTATACTAACCAAAGCAATCTACAGATTCAATGCAATCCCTATCAAAATAACAATGGCATTTTTCACAGAACTAGAATAAAAAATTTCAGAACTTGTATGGAAACACAAAAGCCCCCCAGATAGCTGAAGCAATCCTGAGAAAGAAAAATGGAGCTACAGAATCAGTCTCCCTGACTTCAGAAAATAGTACAAATGTACAGTAATCAAGAGAGTATGGTACTGGCCAAAAACAGAAATATAGATTAATGGAACAGGATAGAAAGTCCAGAGATAAACCCACACACGTAATGTCACCTTATTTTTGATAAAGAAGGCAAGAATATAAAATGGAGAAAAGACAGCCTCTTCAATAAGTGGTGCTGGGAAAACAGTACAGCTACATGTAAAAGAATGAAATTAGAACACTCCCTAACACCATATACAAAAATAAATTCAAAATGGATTAAAAACCTAAATGTAAGGCCAGACACTATAAAACTCTTAGGGGAAAACATAGGCAGAACACTCTATGACATAAATCACAGCAAGATCCTTTTTGACCCACCTCCAGAAAAATGGAAATAAAAACAAAAATAAACAAATGGGACCTAATGAAACTTAAAAGCTTCTGCACAGCAAAGGAAACGATAAACAAGACCAAAAGACAACCCTCAGAATGGGAGAAAATATTTGCCAATGAAGCAACTAACAAGTGATTAATCTCTAAATTTTACAAGCAGCTCATGCAGCTCAATATTAAAAAACAAACAACCCAAACCAATAATTGGCAGAAGAACTAAATAGACGTTTCTCCAAGAAGGTATACAGATTGGCAACAAATACTTGAAAGGATGCTCAACGTCACTAATCATTAGAGAAATGCAAGTCAAAACTACAATGAGGTAGGTATCAGCTCACACCAGTCAGAATGGTCATCATCAAAAAATCTACCAATAATAAATGCTGGAGAGGGTGTGGAGAAAAGGGAACCTTCTTATACTACTGGTGGGAATGTAAATTGATACAGCCACTATAGATAACAGTATGGAAGTTCCTTGAAATCTAAAAATAGAACTACCATACGACACAGCAATCCCACTACTGGGCATATACCTTGAGATAACCATAATTCAAAAAGAGTCATGTACCACAATGTTCATTGCTGCTCTATTTACGATATCCAGGACATGGAAGCACACTAAGAGTCCATTGACAGATGAATGGATAATGAATATGTGCCACATATATGCAATGATATATTACCCAACCATAAAAAGAAACAAAATTGAGTTATTTTTAGTGAGGTTGATGGACTTAGAGACTGTCATACAGAGT
Source organism: Globicephala melas (assembly GCF_963455315.2). Classification (NCBI taxonomy): domain Eukaryota; kingdom Metazoa; phylum Chordata; class Mammalia; order Artiodactyla; family Delphinidae; genus Globicephala; species Globicephala melas. The sequence goes on from NC_083335.1 coordinate 78,075,677, forward strand.
GAAGTAAGTCAGAAAGAGAAAATTAAATACCATGTGCTAACACATATATATGGAATCTAAAAAAATAATGTTTCTGAAGAACCTAGGAGCAGGACAGGAATAAAGACACAGACGTAGAGAATGGACTTGAGGACTTGAAGACACAGGTAAGCTGAGACGAAGTGAGAGAGTGGCATGGACTTATTTATACTCCCAAATATAAAATAGATAGCTAGTGGGAAGTAGCTGCATAGTACCAGGTGATCAACTCGGTGCTTTGTAACCACCTAGAGGGGTGTGCTAAGGAGAGTGGGAGGGACATACAAGAGGGAGGAGATATGGGGATATATGTATATGTATAGCTGATTCACTTTTTTATAAACAGAAACTGACATACCACTGTAAAGGAATTATACTCCAATAAAGATGTTAAAAAAAAAAACATACATGTACCACGATGTGCATTGCAGCACTCTTTACAATACCCAAGACATGAAAGCAACCTAAGTGTCCATCGACAGACGAATGGATAAAGGAAATGTGGCACATATATATAATGGAATATTATTCAGCCTTAAAAAGAAACAAAATTGAGTTATTTGTAGTGAGTTGGATGAACCTAGAGTCTGTCATACATAGTGAAGTAAGTCAGAAAGAGAAAAACAAATACCATATACTGACACATATATATGGAATCTAAAAAAAAAACAACAATGGTTCTGATGATCCTAGGGGTAGGGCAGGAATAAAGCTGCGGACGTAGAGGTCAGGGGGAGGGGGAATGGTATGCTTGGACGAAGTGAGAGAGTAGCATTGACACATACACACTACGAAATGTAAAATAGTTAGCTAGTGGGGAGCAGCCGCAAAGCACAGGGGGATCAGTTTGATGCTTTGTCACCACCTGGAGGGGTGGGATAGTGAGCGTGGGAGGGAGGCGTAAGAGGGAGGGTATATGGGGATATATGTATACGTATAGCTGGTTCACTTTGTTATACAGCAGAAACTAACACAATATTTTGAAGCACTTATACTCCAATAAAGCTGTTAAAAAGATTAAAATAGTACTGTCATATGATCTGGCAATTCCACTTTTGTTTATACATACATTAAAAAAGAGAGCACTATGTTTGAAGTGATATCTGCACTCTAATGTTTGTAACAGCATTATGTCTAATAGTCAAGACATGAAAAGAACCTAAGTGTCCATTGACAGAATATATACGCAATGGAGTATTATTCATCCATAAAAAGAAAGAAATCCTTCCATTTGTGACAACATGGATGGAACTTGAGAGAATTATGCTAAGTGAAAATAGTTAGAGGAAGACATACTGTACAATCTCACTTATTTGTGAAATCTAAAACACACACAAACCAACTCATTAACAGAGATCAGATTTGTGACTACCAAATGTGGGAGGTGAGGAGTGAGGTTATAATATGAGAGCGAACGGTCAATATGTACAAACTCCAGTTATAAGATGAATAAGTACTGGGAATGTAATGTACAACATGAGTACATTAGTTAACACTGCTATTTGGTATATTTGA